>NW_007728837.1:252533-276604 GCF_000696425.1 Galeopterus variegatus
CGCGATGGCCACGCCGGCTCCGGTAAGAGGGTCCCCGCGCGGACGCCCGGTTTCGGGCTCGGGCGCATCCTCGGGCACCGAGCTGGCCCGCGTCCTGGGGTCCTCGTCGGCGGACAGGTCGGAGTGTGCACGGGGGTCGCTTAGATCTGGGGTGTGGAGTCCGGGCCCTGCAGGGAGCCGGTGGCCGCAGCTCCAGGGGCTCGTTGGTGGCCAAACCCCTGAGCCAAGCCGAGTGGACACCGGGGCCGACCCAGGATTGCAGCCGAGCCTGGGCGAGGGGGCCCGCGCGTGGCGGGGCGGGCGGTGGGGAGGACAGAGGTGGGGCTGGGGCCGGGGGTGGCTGTCACAGCTCAGCCAGTCTTACACCGCGCCAGTCATTGAGTTCAGGACAGACGTTTTTAAAGATACAGTGTTCTGAGCGGTTGAAACGGTGTGTGGCGGGGCCTGTTTTAGCCGCCAACGTGATTGTTTATGTTGAGAGTAGGAAGGAAGAACGATCTGTTGGGAGGAGTAGAAGCGGATGTAAAACCCCAAATAGGGTACACATTACTTGATTAGCGTTCTGTTGAAATTGAGTTTAGAGGGAGTGGGTTATTTTTATTATACTTTTCTTTGTTTTATAAGCTTTTCTATTGAGGATTTTTGCTGATTTTTAAACGAATTCATGACATCATTGATTTTAAAATACGTGTGCGCTCTCAATTTCCTGAGGTGAAACATACAAAAGCATTATATACAGTAAATGTACAGCACCTGCATAGAGAAGATTTAAATACACAGGAGATATACTATGCCCATAGATGGAAAGACTAAACGTAGTAAAAATGTTACTCTTCTTTCAAATAGTATATAAATTCATTGCAGTTTTACCAAAGGTAATAAGACTTTTGTAAATTTAAACACACAGATTCTAAAGTTTATTTGGAAAAATAGAGGTCAAAGAATACGAATCTGAAAAAAGAACAAGAGAATTTCCCTACCAGAAAACACTATGAACTTACCGAACTAAGAGCGTTGTTTTGTGCAGGGATAAACACATAGAGCAGTGGAAACAGAGCAGATAACCCAGAAGCAGATTATGTGCTGAGTTGAATAGCATCCCCCTCAAATTCAGGTCTTTCCTGGAACCTCAAATTGTGACCCTTTTTGGAGATTGGGATGTTGTGGATATAACTGATTAAAATGAGGTCATACTGGAGTAGGGTTTGTCCTTAATCCAATATGACTGGTATCCATATAAGAAGAGAAGAGACACAGACACAACTTCGTGATGGTGGAGGCAGAGATTGGATTATGTACCTGCAAGCCAAGGAACACCAAGAATGGACAGCTACCACCAGAAGCTAAAAGGGAGGCATGGAACAGATTCTCCCTTAGAGTCTTCCAGGAAAGGATAGCTCTGCTGACACCTTGACTTCAGACTTCTAGCCACGAGAACTGAGAGAATAAATTTGTTGTTTTAAGCCACCCAGTTTGCGATACTTACTTAGGGCAGCTATAGGACTAATACACAAACCTTCAAAGTGGTATTGGGACAATCGAGTATTCCATTTGGAAAAGAATAGTTAGATCACTACTTTATGCCATAAAAAAATTACATTCAAGATGAAAATCTGAACATCAACAGCAAAGTTTGACAAGCCTTTTCGAAGAAAATACCGGACCGGGACCGGCAATGGGATTGCAACCCTCGGTGTTGCTCCCATACCTCGCTCAGCCAGTGAGCGGGAAATGGTCTGTATGTGGGATCCGAACCCTAGGCGGGAGCGCCGCTGCTCTCGCAAGCGGCGCACTGTAGCAGTGCGCCACCGGGCCGGCCCAGAAAAGAATTTCTTTAACAAGACACAAAAGTAGAGAAAACTAAGATCTCGCAAGCGGCGCACTGTAGCAGTGTGCCACCGGGCCGGCCCAGAAAAGAATTTCTTTAACAAGACACAAAAGTAGAGAAAACTAAGAAAAGATTGATACATTTGCATCAAAACTGAAAGCTTCTGCACAATATAAGACAGCACAAAGAAAATTAAAACGTAAGCCATGGACTAGAAGAAAGTATAACCTGTATAGTCAAAAATCAATATAGAAATTATATAAAGAAGTAGTAGAAATGAAAGGATATGTGACCCAATAAAAATATGGGCAAAGGATATAAACAGGCAATTCACAGAACTGAAAAGAAATGGTCAATGGATAAAAGAGTAGGTTTTTAAAATGATATATTCAGACAATGGAACACTGTACAAAATTAAATAGTTCTCTATATATCCATATGGACAGATCTCAAAATGTTGAGTGAAAAATGCAAGTTGCAGTGCAATAAAGCACTTATTTATAAAAGACACAAAACAGTATTATATATTATTTGTGGGTACATATGTGTATTAAGAAATTTAGAACATGAACTGAAAAGTTACCACATTCGTAGTGTTTGCTTCTATGAAGGGAGGAGAGTGGAACTAAGTATAAGAACAAGACTGAAGAGAGGAACGAAGGGAACGGAGTTACATGTCATATTTTGTTTATTTCACTAAAAGGAACTCTGAGGAAAAATGTTAAATGTGTTAAATCAGTGGTGAATATTAGAATGCTTGCTATAATGTTTTCTGTAATTTTCTGGATCTTTTAAACTTCTGAAAATTAAAAAGTAACAAAACAATGCTTTTTGAGCATTAAAAAAACATTTTAAAAGTAAGCAATTTAATCAGAAGAAGAGAATGTGGAAATAAAAACATAAGGTAGTTCAGAAAGTTCATGGAAGGACTTGTATTATCTTTTAGTTCCATTTTCCAGGAACTTTTTGAAGTACTCTCATACATTCTGTTCGGCTATAATACATCATATGTGTTTCGAAAAATCATGGTGCTTGGGTGGGAGGGGGGAGAGGGAGGAGGGAGGGAGGTTTCGGTGATGGGACATAATAATCAACTACATTGTATATTGACAAAATAAAAATAAAAATAAAATAACTCTTCATAAAAAGAAACTTAGGCATAAATAAAATATTTGCAGGAAAAAAAAAAAAAGAAAAGAAAAATCATGGTGCTGTGTGAAATTGTGCAATAAAAATCACAGAGCTTAAAAGAAGAAATGTTAGGCACACAACACTCCAAAACTTCATCAGTGACGTGTTGAAAAGACTGGAACCTAATAAAAACAACAGGTTTATGCATGTTAAATAATTAAGAAATAAATAAACTTAATTACTTTTAAATTACCAGAAATTTGCTTGTGGAAGTGGGTGTAATGAGGGTGGAGTTTGTGAATTATTGTGAAGTGGTGAAAGGAGGGTTATCTCAAATCAAATGGGAAGTTGTGACACAAGATGTGGCTAGGAAGGGCTCCTAACACAGGGTAGTCTGAGGTAGCTGGTAGATATTTGAAGAGTGTGCATGTGTGCACAGTTCAGTTCTCTTGTTCACCTGGCATGAGATTTCTCACCCTTGTCACTATTGACATTTTGAACTGGATAATTTTCTGTCGTAGGGCTGTCTGTATTGTAGAATGTTTATCAGCATCATTGGCCACTACCCGCTAGATACCAGTAGCCGCCCCTCCCCCCCCATTTATGACAATCAAAAATGTCTCCAGGCATTGCCAGATGGCCCCTGGGGGACAAAATTGCCTTGATTGAGAATAACTGTCCCAGTGTTTCTCACAGACAAAATTGCCCAAAAGTAAATGTGAAATTTTGTAATATATTGTTCCCTAATATATTATGTTGGAAGAAATTTGTGTTTCAAAACAAGTGTCATCACAGAAAGGACTATATTTCATTAAACTTAAAATAATGAATTTCTGATTCAAATGTAAAGGAATCAGTTATAAAAACTCAACAGAAAAGATAAATGCAAATTAAAAATACAACTTGAAACAAGATATATTCAGGTACTTCAAAAAGTTTGTGGTAAAATAGAATTAAAAGGTAGTACAATCTTTCTATGAACTTTTTGAAGCATCCTTGTGCTTTAATACCCATAGAAAATAAGCACATATGGCAATAACAATTGGAGTTAAACTGACTTTAAAGAAAACAATTCTATGAAAGGTAGGATGTATACTTATGTAATTAGAGTATTTTAAACTCTAATAATAAATATATAAATTACATACTTCTAGTTATGAACTGAGGTTCAAATGTCAATTTATGCAAGTCAACCATAATAAATGAAATATTAAGCAATTTTAACACATTTGCCTGTATTATATTTTTTATAATGCAGTTTTTAAAAAAGCAATGAAATTCAAAGCCAACTCTTACTATTCTGGGAATAAGAGGAATCTTGGTTAATCAGTTAAAGGAAACCAACAAACATTACTTTCAAAGGTAAACCATTACAAGCATTTCCATTAAGGTAAAGAATAAGACAGATAAATGCTACCATCACTATTCAACATTATTTCAGACAATTGTAATAACCTAAGAAAGATAGGAAATGATAAAGTAGTTAAAACAAGTGTTATTTGCTATAGGGAAAATAGAATGGTTTGGTCAGTACCCTTGCCTTGGGTCCGGTTGGGTGTGGTTCAGCACATCCTTTGTAAGCAAATCTGTGTGTGTGTGTGTGTGTAGTTAGTGCACATGTGCACCAATGTATCTTTTTAGTTTTGTTGCTATTCTTGTGTTGTTCAGAGTTTGTGAAGCAGGCAGGCTGACTACTGCCTCAGGCAGCTGCTCCACGTGTGCAGCCATGCTTTCCAACCTACAGCTTCCAAGGATCTGTTTGAGGGTTACCTAGCTTATAGACCTGCATGCAAGGGGTCTGGTGACCCAGGCTGGTGTGTGAGGGGTCTGGGGACCCAGCCTGGCGTGTGAGGGGTCTGGGGACCCTGCCTGGTGTGCGAGGGGTCTGGGGACCCAGCCTGGCATGTGAAGGGTTTGTGACCCAGTCTGTAAATGGGCTTGAGGGGTCTGTGAGCTCCAGACTCAGCCCTAGCTCAACAGTTGGCCCAGTCAGGGCAGGATTACTGGCCCGTAAAAGAGCCCAACAACTGGCATGGTCCTGTGGCTTTACAATTGGCATCACGACCAGGATTAAGAGCTGGACAATTGGCACTGTGAGCAGGATTCCGACATTTCCTTGATCCGGAGCACCACCATTGGCTAAGTCGGCAGGATTCTGACATTAGCCAAATGCTACATTTGCAGATAACAACAATCAACAGAAAGCAATAATCAGTAGTCAACAGAAAGGGATAGCCAGCAAGGGAAGTCATTTATAAAATAAACATATAAAAGCCAGCTTTCCAAGCTTTTATAGTTGGAAATTTTAATGGGAAAAATAGTCCCTCAGGCATAGTAGCAACTAAATTCTAAAACACCTGGGAATGAACCAATCAAGAATTATATAAGGTCTATATGAAAAAAAAAAACCCTATAAATTTTACTAAAACACATAAAAATATCTAAATAAATGAAAGATACATCATGTTTCTGGGTGGGAAGATGTCATATTTTAGAGATCCAGTTCTTCTAAAATTAATCAGTGTATTCAATGTAGTCCAGTTGGAATCCCAACAGAATTTGTGTTAGATTTGACAAAATAATTATCCTGTTTATGTAGGAGAGAAAATAGACAAAAAAGTCCAGACAATTTCCAGCACAAAATGATGGAGGTGGGTGGATGGCCATGCCCTCTCATATAGAAAACCACTTGATAAAACTGTAAGAATTAAACAGTGTAGTATTGGGACAGGAATAGACAAATTCATCAATGGGACAAAAATATACCCAAATATAAATTGGAATCTGGGGTGGGAAGTACAACCCAAAACAGTGGTAAAAGAAAGAAGACTATTCAATAAGTGCATTATGACAAATATCCATTTGTAAAAAGATTTATGTCCCTTTTTTTTTTTTATGATACTCAGAAATAAGTTCCTATTGGGAAAATAGAATAGTTTGGTCAGGGCCCTCGCCTCAGGTCCAGTTGGGTGTGGTTCAGCATCCTTTGTAAGCAAATTGTGTGTGTGTGTGTGTAGTTAGTGCACATGTGTGCCAATGTATCTTCTTGGTTTTGTTGCTATTCTTGTGTTCTTGGGAGAGAGAGAGAGAGGGAGAGAGAGGGAGAGAGAGAGAGAGAGTGAGTTTAGTGTAGCAGGCAGCTGGGCGTTGGCCTTGGGCGTCCACCCAGCACAGCCATGCTTTCCAACCTATGGCTCCAAGGACCTTTTGGCCGGTTACCTAGCTTGTAAACCTGCATGTAAGGGGTCTGGTGACCCAGTCTGGCATGTGAAGGGTTTGTGACCCAGTCTGTGAATGGGCTTGAGGGGTCTGTGAGCTCCAGACCCAGCCCTAGATCGGCAGTTGGCCTAGTCGGTGCAGGATTATGGGCAGGTAAAAGAGCCCGACCACTAGCATGGTCGCCTAGCTTTACAATTGGTTCAGGAACCGGATTAAAGAGCTTCACAATTGGCGCTGTGAGCAGGATTCCAGACAGTAGCCCTGGCTCCACAGTTCCTAATGGAAACTTCGTTCTAATAAACAAAGCTATAAAAATGTTATGAAGAATCCAGGAAAATGTTTTATATAATCTTAGAACAGGAAAAGTCTTCCAAATCAGGACATTCTAAACTCTAAAGCCACAAAAGAGTTTCTAACAAATGTAATTATATAAGAAAAAAGTAGTACACCTTGAGAAAAGGTGGCAGAATTATCCTTATTTGAAAATTATTTGATTGTATTCCAACAAAAACTTAATACTATTAGGATTGGTAAATATGGTACATTGGATACAAACAAGTTTACAAAAATCAACAACTTAAAAATAAATACTAGTAATAAAGACTGAAGGTGGCAGAGATGTTAGAAAAACCACAAATAAAAACAATTCAGAACATTTATGAAGAGTATCATTAAGTCTATTAAAGGATAGCAAACACAAACTAAATAAAAGGGGGGGTAGACTGTGTTCCTAGGTGAGATCAGTCAGTCCTTCCTAAATACATTTATACACGTGTAATGTGGTTTAAACCCAATCCCAATGCACTTCTCTTTTTTTCCTGGGGAAAATGACTTTGAAGCTTATAAAAAAGAATAAATATCCCAGGAATTGACAACAGTAGCTTGGAAGAGAATGAGGCAGAGGATGGGAGGAGACTTGCCCTCTGGGTATTACAATGTTACATAAGTACTGTACTCAGATATGCATAGATAGTGCAACGGAATAGAGAGTTCAGAACAGTATACAGTATGTAAACTAATGTGCAAAGGTTGAACATTAGCATTTTAACGTAAGGAGCGAGAATGCTGTATTTAATAGTGCTGCAGGATTGGCTATCCATATGTATACAAATAAAGATCCCAATCTCATCTGTAGGATTAAATTGCAAATCTAAATATATTAAAAAATAATTTGGTAGAATATTTGTGGAATTTTGATGTGGGAAGTGCTCAAAATGAAAGAAAAAGCTGGAAACTATATGGAAGAGAATGACATTTAACTAAAAGTTTCAGAATTTTTTATTTGGCCATCGACAAGGTCAAAAGATAAATGATAAACTAGGAGAAAACATTTGCCAGTCAAAGGGTTATTAACCTTAATGGAAGAAAGTTCATTCAAATTATGAGCCCTCTGAGCAAAGGAATTGGGTTTGCTTTTTGTTTTTTCTAAAAAAATTATTTATTTTTGATTATACATATTTATGGAGTACAGAGTTGACCCTCATTATTTTGTACAGTACATGATGATCAAATCAATATTATTAGCATGTTCATCATTACAAATGGTAATTACTCTGTGAGCAAAGGATTTGAATAGCATTCACAAAAATATTCATTAAGCCAAGAAGTATGAAAGGGGTGCTAAGACTCACAAATTGATGCAAATTAAAACGAGAATACGCTTTTGCCACTCATTATGATGGCAAGAATAAGGTTTAAGAACATCCTGTGCTGGCAAAGGTGTAAAGAAAATGAGAAGGGTCATCTTAATAGCAAGGGTAAAAGTGCTGAATTCTTTTTGGAAGGTAATCTAGTGGTGTCTTAAATCTGAAATTGTTTATACCCTTTGATTAAGTAGTTCTCCTTTTTAGACCTTAGCCTATAGAAGTAAAAACACTAATACATAAGGAAGCATATCAGAGCATTTTTTTGTGTGATTTATGAAGGAAATGGAAACAATATCTGTCCTATCAGTGGGGTATATCTACTCACAGAATATAATGCAACTCACTGAAAAATGAGTTTGCCTATATACTATATCAACCTGGAAAGATGTCCATGACATATTAAGTGAATGAAATTACACGGTGATTTGTCCCCATTTTTGTAAAGAATTAAAGTTCCATACTGTACATATGTAATATAATTTGAACAAGCATAAAGAAACACATGGACGGGGTTGTAGTGGTTAACAGCAGAAGCATGTGATTGGAGTAGGGGAAGGAGTCGTTCCCAAGGAAAAAGCTGCTAAACAAACGAAAACAGTTGTCTGCTACAGAACTCTTTAAATGAACGATGAGAAGGAGCTGGAGTCATTTGGGCGCAATTGTGACTTGTATGTATTATGTCTATAATTTCAGTTACCTCTGACTTTTGAGGATGTTGCCATTTATTTCTCGGAGCAGGAATGGCAGAATCTAGAGGCATGGCAGAAGGAGCTGTACAAGCACGTAATGAGAGCCAATTACGAGACGCTTGTCTCTCTAGGTAAGAAGTTTTCAACTTTGGGGGTAAGTCGTGGAACTGGATCCTGTCAAAGGTCTCTGTCATTTGATGCTCCTGTTTGTCAGGTAGAAGATTTCTCAGAAGCTAACTCAGAAAGGCACTTTTACCCCATATTCTTTTGTTAGTACTTCTGCAAGCATTGCAATCCTTACTCAAGGGTAGACATTGTTACATGAAAATATTTGAGACATCACATAAGGTGGTCACAGGTGACTAAATATAAGTCAGGGCTTTTAGTCACTCCTTTAGTCACTTCAGGTTGCTACGACTTTACACATACGAGTACATCTAGCTCATATCCTGTATATCATTAACCGAGGGATGTCCCTACCTCACAGCTTTCACAGTAGGGTCTGAACACTCAAGAAAAGCTCATGTGATTCTTCCCTGCAGAGATTTTGGAAGTCTATCCACTGAGGTGTTTAAGAGTAGCAGTCTCTGTGTGGTTATGGTAATGGTGTTCTTTTTGGTCTTTTTGCTTATTTGGTTTTTCTATTTCTTTTTATTTGTCAAATATGGTCTTAAAAAATCAGTCTGTTCAGAGAAGCATAAAATGAAAGATAAGTCTCCTGCTTCGTTTTTATTCCCACAGTGACTTATCTGCCCAAAGGCAGCCACTTTTAACCATTTCTGTTTTCGTTCTTAAAGTGGTTTTCTCCAATCTAAATATTTACACTCTTCTTGATTTATTGAGTTTAGACGGTGTTAATTAATTACTGTGAAAATTGAGGCATTACTCACTTATGCTCTCCCTCTTCTATCTCCTTTTACCCCTTTTGTAACCCAGTTTTTGATAGTTTTTTGTGCCTCCATTGGTTAGCTTTATAATTTAAAATAATATATCAAAACTTCTAGATCATGTTCCATCAACTTTATATTACATCTCTTGATTTCTTCAGTCTATAAAGATAAGTTAATTAGTTCTCTTGCAGATACTTCTGCAAGTAAACCCATCATAAGTTGAAAATATAAGTAGAAAATGCATTTAATATACCCAACCTACCCAACACTATAGCTTGGCCTGGCTAACCTTGAATGTGCTCAGAAAACATGCATTAGCCGAAGTTGGGAAAAATCATCTAACACAAAGTCTATTTTATAATAAAGTGTTGACTATCTTGTGTAATTTATTGAATATTGTACTGAAACTGAAAAACAGAATGGTTCGATGGGTACTCAAAGTACAGTTTCTACTGAATACGTATCACTTTCACAACATTGTGAAGTCTGAAAATAGTAAGTCAAACCACCGTAAGCCAGGGACTGTCTGTACTTCCCTCTGTCTCCATCTCATTCCCTCCAGTTCATGACAGCCATGCCACTTCCTTTATATTGTAAGTGTTTTTAATACTTATATTGTGTTTTGTTCCCATAGTTAAGTTTTCCAGGCTCTACCTATGGATTGTTTCTAAAACATGCAATCTGAGACTTCACATTATTTTCATTGTTGAAGAACCAAAGCAGTCTATAGAAAAAAAATTTAATTCTATGTCATTAATCCTGTGCCACCCAAAAGAGAATGTCTCAAGCATCAAGATCAAATGGATTCTCTTTTTTTCGTACTTATCTGTTGTTCAAAATCATTTTATTTGTTTCACTATTAAGCCATGACTTTTTTAGATTTGGATTTTTTGGGGGGAGGGGGTTAATTACTTTCTTTATTCATGCTTTCATCACATCCCTGTGATTATCCATTCTCTTCATCACAGTTGGTTAATGGAGCTTTTTGCCTCTGTCAGTTTTCCCAAATCAATGTGTACATTCAAAGCAATTCCAATGAAAATCCCAATAAGGTTTTTCATGGAATTTGATAAGCTGATTATAAAGACCATGGAAGAAAAAAGGTCCAAGATCAACCAAGACGGTTTTTTGGAAGAAGGCGGAAGGTGATTGTCCTACAGATAGCAAGACTTACTATGTAGTACTATGTTAGAGCTAGAAATACACCTGATAGCACCACGAGTTGTCAAGATGTGAAGCAATGTGAACACCCCTACTCTGCTAATGAGCCTGTAAATCAACACAGCCACTTTGGAGAGAAATTGGGTAACATTGGGTAAAGATGAAGACATGCTTACCCTGTGATACAGCAATTCACTTCGAGGAATGTCCATGCCTGTGTGTGTGCTCATAGGGGCATGCTAGTGAACAGAGAAGACAGACTATCTTGTATTCACTTAAGCAAATACTATCGAATAAGTGATCCCGAGTTAGTAGTTTCAAAATAGAGACATTTTGAAAACATAATTTGAGGTGAAAAAAGCAAGGTGCAGAATGATATGGTATGGTTTATACAAAGTTTAAAACCAGCAATATAATATTTATATATATGTACAAGGGTACTTCAAAAAGTTTGTGGAAAAACATAATTTAAAGAAAATGAACAGAAATAGAAGTACAAGATAGTATGTGTCACCTCTCTTCCCCTGGGTGATGGAGATGCAAAGGATTACTCAAAGCCCATTTCCTCTGAGCAGTGAGAAGCCCCGAAGGGGTTAATTTCCAGGAACCCTCAAGAGAGAGGCATTCCTCCTTGGGAAAGTTAACACCGAATTGGGTTTTTTTCTCAGTATTTATTCTCCAGGCCAGAAAGTTACAGAAAAGGAACATAGGTGGAGTTACGGCTAAGTATAGTTTAACTATAGAAGCTGGTAACATCAGTGAAATAACAAAGTGACATTCCATAATGCAATTAGTAAAAAGTTAAATTGGTCTACCAACAAAAGCCCACTCCTAGCAAACACTTTCCCCTCCCCCCAGCAATTTCCTTAGCATATTTACACAACAATCAAGTAACTTTCTTAACATATCAATCAGCTTACATACCAATCCTTGGTTTACCTGCACCAAGGACATCTGTCCTTGAGCCAGCAATTCCGAAATGTTACAATTCTTCATCTACGACAGAGACTTCAGCCTGGAGAAATTTTCCTGTCTTTTGCAAGCTTAACATTTCTATGTGTAATTTCAAAAAGTTAGGTTAAACCTGAAAGTACAGGGCTTTGGAGGCTAGGCCCTGTAAAATACATTTGGCTTATTAATTTTAGTGCTCTCCACAATATAAATCTTTCCATGAACTTTTTGAAGTACCCTCACATGTACTTAAAAAATAAAAACATGCGTGAGAATGATAAACACAGAATTCAGCATAGTGCTTAATTCTGGAGAAGAATGTACATGGGCTTAAACTATAATGTTTCATATCTTTTTAAAAACCTGAAGCAAGTATGTAAACCTGGTAAAATTTGACCAAGTTAGATGGCACCTAGGTTTTTTTATATTTTTCACCTACTTTTCTGTGTGCTAGAAATATCTTTAATAAAAATTAAAATATTGTTTCTAAAAATCCTTTTTGGCTAGATTTTTGCTTCAGCCAACTTGGTTTAAAATTGAACCTGTAATGGCTATTACTAAATGACTATTAAGAATATTGAAGCATTTGCCATTTTGTTTCTGGACAAAATACAGGTTTGGCATATGTATGAGACCATGACAAAATTAAACCAACACACATCTAACAGGTGCAGATGGGTTAGGAAGCTGTGATGGCGAGTGGGCAGATCTGCTCCTCATATAAACCTATAACCTATTTTTTATCTCTTCTCATACACTGTCCCAGGACTGAATTTTGTGAAATTTAGAAACAACATAGTGAGCTTTAAATTCAGTGCTCAAGGAAGCCAAACTACCCTGTTTGACTTCTCTGTGCAGGTGATGGACTTCCCAAACCAAAACTAATATCCTGGATTGAACAGGGGAGAGAGCCCTTCAGGAATTGGGGAGAATCACAGAAGTCGGGAAATATAATTTGCTCCTCTACTGATGTCCATTTTGATCCACTTATTGAGCAACAACTGTTTTGGGGTGAGTATTAAGAAATCAGGGCCTTGACCTTAAGACATCTCATGCAGATTTGTTAGTTTCCCATTGCTGATCTTCCTGTGTGGCTGAGCTGAGGCTTGATGTCTTGACAGCTCAGGACTGCATATAAATATGGTATTAGTCAGGGCTCTGTTAGGAACTCACTGCCATCATCACCTCATGACTCCATTCAAGTCTGATGTTCCTGAAGTCATAATAGTGGTCAACACTTAGAGTAACGTGCAGTGTGCAGGGCACCATGCTGAGCACCTCCTGCACGTCAACTCCCTCAGGTCTTACAACCATCTTACGTTCTATTGTTTCCCTGTTTTTACAGGAGAAGGAGTTGAAGCAAAAACAAAGGTTGCACAGTGGACAAGTGGATTCGAACCCAGGCAGTCTGATTCCAGAGTTTAGACCCTACATTTGTGACCTATATTTTCCTCTTTTTAATAGTATTTTAAGATGTGTCTGTTTAGTTTCAGCAGACTGTCACCAAACCATTTTGGTGATAAAATGGAACCACACTGTATTGTTGTGTAGCTCAGTGGAAGCCAGGTTCTCAGGCCACCACAGGTCACTGTTACAGATCACTTTAGTGGTGACAATCTTTAGTCATGCCATAGACAGGTTATTGACTGAATCTTTGTTTTCAGTTTCAGGAAGCCAGCATGCTGTGAATTCAGGAGAAACTGAGTGCCATTTCCAATTAGATCCTCTTCATAGCCAGTATTCCTTTGGACCCTTTTTAGGAGAAAAAGAAGACATTTCCCTCAGGCCTAATCAAGGTGTCACCCTCATGAGCCCACAGAGACATGACACACGGGCTCTAACTCCAGTAGTTCACAGCTGCTGCGAATCTGCCCAAAGAGAAGGAATCCCAAGTCACAGAACTCTGGGTCTCCCTGGCTTTCAGGAAGTCCCCTCCTGGGAGAGCACCCAGCACCCTTGCCCTGTCTGCAGGGAAAGCTTTTGGAAGAAGAACTACTTAGTGGAGCACGAGAGGAACCACTTGAAGGACCCTCCATGTAGGGTCTGGAAGAAATTCAACAAACGAGCTGATGCCCAGCTACAGTGGAATATCACTTGGGCACAGAGACACTTGCGATGTCACCAGTGCGGTAAGAGCTTCCGCCTGAAGCAGTATTTGCTGAGACATCTGGCTGCCCATATAGGGAAGAGCCCTTTCCAGTGCCCTGAATGTAAGATGTGCTTCCATCATGAGCAGACTCTTCTCAGCCACCACCTCATGCACAAGGGGGAGAAGCCTTCCCAGCACCCCAAATGTGACAAGAGTTTTCTCCCAGTGAGTGGCCTTCTGAAAGTCCACCAGCATGCACACAGTGGAGAGAGACTGTTCTCCTGCAGGAAGTGTGGCAGGGGCTTCAGCAAACAGTGTAAACTCACAGAGCACATCCGAGTCCACAGCGGGGAGAAGCCCTTCTGGTGTGCCGAGTGTGGCAGGAACTTCCGCCAGAGGGGACAGCTGCTGAGGCACCAGCGGCTGCACACAGACGAGAAGCCCTTTCAATGCCCGGAGTGTGAGGGCAGCTTCCGCCTGAAGAGCATGTTGAGAGCCCACCAGCTCCGACACAGCGGGGAGAGACCATTCTCCTGCACTGAGTGTGGCAGAGGCTTTTCCCACCAGTGTAAGCTCCGTGAGCACCTGAGAGTGCACAGCGGGGAGAGGCCCTTCCAGTGCCCAGAGTGTGACAAGAGCTTCCGCCTGAAGGGCATCCTGAAGGCCCACCAGCGCACCCACAGTAAGGAGAGGCCGTTCTCATGTGGGGAGTGTGGCAAGGGCTTCACCAGACAGTCCAAGCTCACGGAACACTTCCGCGTGCACAGCGGGGAGAGGCCCTTCCAGTGCACAGAGTGCGACAGGAGTTTCCGCTTGAAGGGGCAGCTGCTGAGCCACCAGCGCCTGCACACAGGAGAGAGACCGTTCCAGTGCCCTGAGTGCAACAAGAGCTATCGCGTGAAGGCTGACATGAAAGCTCACCAGCTGCTGCACAGTGGGGAGATGCCTTTCTCTTGTGAGTGTGGTAAGGGCTTTGCTAAGCAGTCTAAACTCATCGAACACATCAGGACGCACACAGGAGAGAAGCCTTTTCAGTGTCCCAAATGTGACAAGAGTTTCCGCTTGAAGGCACAGCTGCTCAGCCACCAAGGTCTGCACACAGGGGAGAGACCTTTCCACTGCCCTGAATGTGATAAAAACTTCCGGGAAAGGGGACACATGCTTAGGCATCAGCGCATACACAGGCCTGAGAGGCCCTTTGCCTGTGGTGACTGTGGGAAGGGCTTCATTTATAAGTCTAAACTTGCTGAACACATCAGAGTGCACACAAAATCCTACCATGCTCCAAATGAGCCTGATGTGAAGAAGAGGCTTAGCCAACTGTTTGCAATGATAGAGGCTGACTGGAGTTGAGGCAGAGTGGGACACCCAAAGCAGGGAGCAGAGTTGATGCTGCCTGGGAATCCACAGCAGCAGTAGCCAGAGTCCCTGGTAGACAGATTTTAGGAACAGGGGTCCTTCTTTGAGCGAGAATATAGTACAAGTTAGGAATATGAGAAACCACAAACAATTTTCTCTTTTGAAACATCATCAATTATATTTCCTGTCATTGAATAAAAGAAATACTTGTTCTTCCTACCTCTTGGGTGGTAATTTTTGCTGAAATACTAACCCAGCTCTAAAATCTCAGCTTAAATTGACAAGGAAATTCCTCCACTTCCATTCTCAAAGCTGAAAGCGTGGCTATTAAATGGCAATTCCACTTTTTTTTTTCTTTTCAGAGTATGATCATAAAGTGTGAGTTAAATCTGGTGAACTTTGTTGCAGGCCTAATAGCCTCTTGGATTTGGTTTTGGTTGATTTATTTTGGAAATGATAGCAATAAAATGAATTTTCTGAATCTTAGTTTGTCTGATTATGTGAATGCTGAAATTTTTTAACAGGTTCTTTAGTGATTATGCATAGTTTTCCCTAAAGAAACGCTGATAATTTCAGCAAAATTTGAGTAATCTGAGTTGAAGAAACAAAACTGAAGTGCTAAGAGGCGTGATAAGAGGATGGGGCAGGAAATCTTGATTTGGGAGTTCCAGAACAGAGATGCTACCTGAAGCTGAGAGACTGGGTGAGATTCCCAAGAGTGAATATTCAAGCAGATGACTACAAGCTGAGTTATGACACAATATTGAAGCTAAGCAGCTTAATCAGGCAACAGCAGTTGAATATTTCAAGCAACTGTTCATAATAATACAAGTAGAAGTCCAGGAAAGTGAGGGCTACCCTGTTTTACATTAGGAGAAGGCTGTGTGAGCACCAAACGTGTGTACTCTGGGGACAGAGTTGTACTCCATAAAAGAATCCCTAATTTTCGAAGGGTCCACGTTTGGTGTAAAAGATGCCTTACTTGAAGTTCTGAGGTACAACAAAAGTAGACGATCAGTAAACTCTATAAAACAGTGTTTCACAAATGATTTTCTCTGGGACACTATCTCCAAAGATACTCAGCAAGAAAAGAATTATGTGGCCAGTGACACAAAGACCCTAATTGTCTGTTGCTCCATTCTTAAATACGAATAGATAGGCAACGATTATCAAACATTTGAAGAATAACTTACACGAAAGAGGAAGACCAAGATAAGAGGGGAAAAAGCATAATTCAGGGAATAAAAACTAAATTTAAAAATACTAATGTTAAGAAAAATAATGGAGAAGACAACATTATTATAAAACAAAAACATAATTTTAGGAAGAAAGGAAGCATCTGCAAATAAAAGTTCTAGGAAGTTTTAAAAATGTGATTGTTAACATTTTTAAAGTCTCATAGTAGGATTTAGTAAAAAGAAATCTCCCAGAAAATAGAACAGAAGATTCAACAGGTAGAAAATAAGAAAGTAAACAGAAGAAGATGAATTGTGCAAATACTAGTGTTTCACCCGTTTTCTACCAAGGTTTAGATCTTTTTTCCCTTCAGTTTTTAAAATTACATATACATATATCTTAACCATACATATACAGGCTGAGCACCCCAAGTCAGAAATACACCAAAATTAAGGCCGGCCCGTGGCTCACTCGGTAGAGTGCGGTGCTGATAACACCAAGGCCACGGGTTCGGATCCTATATAGGGATGGCCGGTTTGCTCACTGGCTGAGCGTGGTGCTGACAACACCAAGCCAAGGGTTGAGATCCCCTTACCGGTCATCTTTAAAAAAAAAAAAAAAAGAAAAAAAAAGAAATACACCAAAATCAAAACTTTTTGAGCACCAACATGACACTCAAAGGAAATGCTCAGTGGAGCATTTTGGATTTTCGGATTTGGGCTACTCAACCAGTAAGGACATTAGCAAATATTCCAAGATGCGAAAAAAATCCAAAATCCAAATCATTTCTGGTCCCAAACATTTTGGATAAGGGATATTCAACCTGTATATGCCCATATGATGTAAGTGGAGGAGGGGAAGAGAGTGGGAGAAGAAATCAAGCAAATAAAGGGGAAAGAGTGCACACACAAAAACCCAGATATAATGGGATTTACTTTATGCATTTATATAAAAAAAATATGTGTAATTACAAGGAAATTTTGAAATTTTAAAAAGTAATAGTTACAAAAATAAAATTGAAAACTCATGGGCTGGCTGGTTAGCTCAGCTGGCTAGCATGCGGTGTTATGCCTCCCCCCCCCCCCCAAAAAAAAATAAAACTCAGTATCACAAAGAAGGCCATTAGACTCCTTTTAATTTTTTCCAGAATTTACAAAGTATATAATCTATATTAATAATATATACATATATAGGATAACTTATAATTCTAAATTTCCTTTAGAATTTTAGAATTATAAGGAGCAGAAAGATTTTTTATTCCAATATCTAATGTTACAGAGAAGGAAACAAAAACCATAGTAAATATCTCACCTACAGTCTCCTACCTGGTTAGTGATGGAGCTGGGACTCTGTAGGTCTCCTGACTTCAGGGCAGGGATTCTTCCACTGCACTTAATTGGAAATCCAGGAAATGCATCTTCTATGGTTAGAAGTACCAAGTGCTCAAACAAACAAACCAAACCAGCACAGTTACCTAAACGAGCTAAGTTTATTGCAGAAGGGCAAAAAAAGACAGTTTTCAAAATATAAGAGTACAAGGGAAAAACCACATAGTGTAAAGTCACACTGGCCTAGGGAAATTGGAAGTGTCTTGGAAGAGACCAAAACATTAATGAAAGGGATTTTTTTTTAAATAGGGGAGAATTAAATTAGAAATTAATGGTAATTGTTTGTGATTTGGGGGACAAAGGGATTATTTAGGAATGAAATGGAAACTTCTTTCAGATTGAATGTAATTTATCACCTCACTCTTTACTAAGATAGTTTTCTGGGGAGGTTTACATCAACCTAAAATGGTCAGTTTGGGGTTATTAGATCAGATAGCTAACAGTCCAAACATTTTTAGGTATACCTGACAAAACAAAGAGTAGTTTGTCATCAGAAGTTGTAAAATGAAATGGGAAGAAATCAATCATTGCACTGGAAAATAAAGGCATTTTAAACTGTGACTCCACCCTATGAGAAAAGCTCCAGAGGAACCAATGCTATTATAATCCACGAGAGTCACCTGGTGGAATGTACAGAAAAGGATCGACTCAACAGACATGTAAACAAAACAATCTGTTGGAGGAAAGGCAACAATTTCTGAAGGAAAAATCATGGTGTATTGAGGGAATAAAAGCTTCTCATCATGCCCACTTGGATGTTTAATAAACATCTCAAATTCAACATTTCCAAAACCAAACTCATGATTTTCCACCGTTAGCCTGTTCTGTTACAACTCTTTTCCCTGTGTGATGGATACGAAGAAAAGAATTATGCAAATACTCAAGCACTATATATGCATTGAGGCCCGGGCAGACTGCACTTCAGTAATTTCTCCATTAGGAGGAGCAAAACTGAAAGTGGCAGCTGCTTCCAAAGTTTGCCTCTCCCTTTTATTGTAAACACAAGGAAGTTTTAGAAGAGAATTCAGCTTGATTTAACCATTACAAAGACACAAGGATATCGGCAGAATTAAGGCTAACAAATGGAAAACTAGTAACATCATTGAAATAGACAAGGTGACATTCCATAATGCAATTTGCAAGAGGTTAAGTCGATCCACCAACAAAAGATTGATCTTAGCAAACATTCTCTCTTCTTACAGCAATTTCCCAGTATCTTTACACATAAACCAGTAACTTGTCTGTCCTTGAGCCAGTAACCTTGCTGTGCTACAATTCTTTATCTTACAACAGAGACTTTTAGCCTGGGGAAAATTTCCTGTCTTTTGTAAGGTTAACATTTTACATGTACTTTTAAGAAGTTAGGCTAAACCGGAAACTATAAGAAACTAGGCCTTGTGAAATATATTTGCTTTATAAATGTAAATATACTCCATATCTCCCCCATTTTGTTTATTTAATTAAAAGAAAAAGAAAAAGCTATAGATCAGGTTTTCACAGTTAAAAGCAAAGTTAGTATCATTTAGCATGGCAAGCCCTTTTAATTTACTTCAGGTGAGGACTGGTGATGTCATTTGCCTTGGCATCATTCCAGGTGCTGTGAATTAGGTGTAATTACCAATTGTCAAAACACCCGAATGGGATTCTGCTCTATATAATAATTGATTCTGAGTCCAGAGAGTTTGTTGATATACACCCATTCAGGACATCACTGTTTCTAAAGCATCTAGTCTTTTTAAAAATTCCTTAATCAATTACAAATCTTTTGTTTAGGAACAGGATGTCTCATCCAAGTCACAGACACCCACTTTAAGGCCAGGAAAATTTAGAGAACTGCTTTTGTAGAGAAGATGTTATTTTCCCCTTTATGATCAAGGCATTCCTCATAAAAGCATTGATGATCAATATCTTGACTGAAAAGGTCTTACTTTTCTTTGTATAAATCCCATGGTGCTGGGAAGGCTCATTCCAAGGTGGTCTTGTCCCACGTCAGGGGGAAAGATGAACGGCAGAATAAAGCAGCAGTTAGGCCAAATTAAGGTAACATGAAAGAGGGGTCAGAACTTAGAATTGAGACATGCTATCTTATATCCAAAGTTTTAAATTATATCCTGTTATAAAGAGAGAGAGTTAATTTTTACTGAACTTATAAAAATAGCCACATTGCCATAATAATTATAAAGATACTTAAGGTTATTAAATTTTGGGGGGATCAAATAGGGAGAAAACAAATGCTTTTTACTTCTCTTTTAAATGATATTTTATTAAATTGTTGTCAGTTATAGATAGCTTAAGAGACAGAGTTTTCTTAAATCTGGAAAACAAAACATTAAGAGAACCAGCAGTGTTTCAAAATATGGAGATTGTAAAAACCTGTAATTCTTTTTAATTAGTTCACTTATTAACTTTTGTTGTTTTGACCTTTGTGAACAATTCCACAAACCCATTGGTTTCTTCATTAGAATTTTGGAAATTTAGTTTAAAGGTATGAACTCAAAGTTTATCAGGAAACTGTACCTATCAGAGTTTTTTCATGAAATATTTGAAGACATAACATTTTAAAATTATAATTGAACCAAGATTATGACCGGTAGCATTTATATTTAGACACAGATTTTAAGAACCTTACAAGACTTTGGAACACATATTCATAACATCTCAGTACTGACAATGCTTTCCATATAGTCTAATTTGTCAAATAAGCCAATTAGTTTTGGTACATATTTTATATATCCTTTGAGAAGCTCCAGGGCCCTTGGAACTCTTCAAAGTTAATTTAAGTCAAAAGGTTCAGTTTTTAGAATTTAGTTTTGGGGGCCGGCCCGTGGCTCACTCGGGAGAGTGCGGTGCTGATAACACCAAGGCCACGGGTTCGGATCCCATAAAGGGATGGCTGGTTTGCTCACTGGGTAAGCGTGGTGCTGACAACACCAAGTCAAGGGTTAAGATCCCCTTACCGTCATCTTTAAAAAAAAAAAAAAAAGAGTTTAGTTTTGGAAAATTTGTTAAATAACAAAAGGCTTAAAACATTTAGTTGAATAAGATCACAAATTGCTATAAAAAATAAGACTAAAATGACAAAAGGTTTCAGGCAGAGAGCACAAGAACTTATCATGGAATAAGTTTTGTAAACCAGTTATCTAAAGGACAAAGAAAACCTTTTACAATTTTGTATTAAGAGCAGTTAAATGAGATCCCTAGTAATCATGTTTGATTAGTAAACCCAGGCAGGGATATGTGCTGATAAGAAAATTTTTATGCATTCAGGTTAGTAAATAGGCATCCATTTGTCATAGCAGATTACATAAATCCCAGTTTGAGTCTTAGCTATTTTTACCAAATAAATATTTATGGTTTCCCAGCCAAAAACTTGGCGTATAAAATCTATACCCTTATCAGTTAATGTTGACTAGGGCCTTTGAGATATTGGGCATAGATTTCCTTTCACTAGCCATCCTGGGTCCCAGGTTTCCACATGGCATTTAACGCCATGTGGAGCATAAGACAGAGGGCAGTATTCACAAATATAATGTCTAAAAGATATTGTTTCTCCCACCATGGTCAGGAGGCAGACCTGAGATAACAAAGAGACATATTGACCTAGAGACAGATTTAGGTGTAAGGTTTAAATAAAATTTTGAAAATATATTTATTTTGTCAAAACTTTAGAAAATTTAAGTCACGTGAACTTGAAAAGTATACTTATTTATTTAATGAGTGCACATTAATTATAAGCCAATTTTGTATCATGTAGACAACACAAATACACATATAGACATGAACATGTAGATATAACATACAGCTTACACACGTATATATGCAGACATAAACAACAAGAACAAACAAGGATCTTATAGGTTTTGTTCAAAATGTAATAAAAAAAGCTCACTAGCATAAGAAGACAGTCAGATTTAGATTGTGTTTCTGAAGAATGCCAAGGCTTATCAGTGAGGCCTCACCCTGTTTTAGAGAAAGCGAGGTAATGAATTTACATTGTAAAGCAAAGTATGCAAGCCTTTTCAAGAAGATGCAGAGAAGATTTTCTTCCTTTTAAGAAAATAGCATAGAATTCTAGCATAGGATTTTGTGAAGAAATATGAGCCTAGAAGAAAATTTAGAAGTCTGTTTAAGAAAACCAGCTGGATGCCAGAAAATTTGAGACCATCTAGTTAAACAGGTAGATTTTAGTTTAGTTTTTGTTTCTCAAATGAGTTACTGAGCTTAAGAGCTGAGCTAATGAAAGCCATTTGACTGATGAAGTCTATTAATTTACCCCGGGGTGATTTGGAGCTTGTTGTCATCATTGTCATTACTGGTGGGCTCATATAGGTGGGAGTGGAGGTGGTTGTTGGCACTACCATCACTGGTGGTCTGATGTGTACCATCCCCAGTGAGATGGATTGAGGTGTGATGGTGAGGTGTTGAGATTTGGGGATCAGATTCAATTCCTCATCTGGTTTGGGGCTCCACATGTGGTTTAACAGCCTTAGCAGGAATCCAAAGCAGACCTGTGGGTGAGAGAACAGACACACACCCTCTCCCTCATGTTAACAATTCGACAGGTCCCCACCATTGTGGTCCTGTTGGCAGATGGCAGTATAAAACCAAAGGTCTAGGTCTCTCTTTAGGAGGTATAAAGTGTCACTCTGTGGCTGTTAATTTTTGAGAGTTACAATATTAAAAATTTATTGTAAACAGAGCTTTAAAGACCTGTTCATGAGGGGCCATTCCTTTATTACCCCTCCTTTGTTTACTTATTTGAGATTTAAGAAGACCACTAGCTCTTTCAACGATTGCCTGGCCAGTGGGGTTAAATGGGATTCCTGTGACATGTTTGGTGTTCCAGTTGTCACAGAATACTTGAAAGAATTTGGAGGTGTATGCTGGTCCATTTTCTGTCTTGTTCTGGTTTGGAATCCCCATGGTAGCAAAGGCAGAAAGACAATGTTTTTTAACATGTTCAGCAGTTTCTCCTGTTTGGGCAGTGGCATAAGTAAGACCAGAGTAAGTATCAACAGTAACATGTAAATATTTAAGACGTTTGAAAGGAGCCTAATGAGTGACTTCCATTTGCCAAATTTCATTACTTTTTATTCCTTGAGGATTAACTCCTCCAGGGAAATTAGATTTAGAAAACCTCTGACAATTGGGACAAGCACAAACAATACCTTGAGCTTGCCTGTAGGAGATCTGATGCATGTTAGTCAAAGCTTGTGCACCCTGATGAAAAAACTGATGAGAATCAATAGCTTTTTGTAAAACATTATTATACATAACAAAGTGATTAGCCATATCATTTCCAATTGATAAAGGGCCAGGAAGACCAGAATGAGAACATATTTGAGTTACATAGAAAGGATGATGCCTTTTTTGAATAAGATCACAAATTACTACAAAAAAATAAGTTTTTGTAAATGTCAAAACGTTTCAAATAAAAAAATCATTTCCCTCATGGATAGATGCATCTTGAATTAATTGTAAGGCTCCAATGATGCAGGCAGAGTCGGCTACTAAATTAAGTGGCTGATTGTAAAAATGTTGTAAAGCTGCAATGGCAACTGCCAATTCAGCCCTTTGAGTGGACTTGTGATGGATCATAAAAAAATGTTTCCAAGGCCGGCCCGTGGCTCACTCAGGAGAGTGTGGTGCTGATAACACCAAGGCCACGAGTTCGGATCCTATATAGGGATGGCTGGTTTGCTCCCTGGCTGAGCATGGTGCTGACAACAGCAAGCCAAGTGTTGAGATCCCCTTACCGGTCATCTTTAAAAAAAAAAAAAATGTTTCCAGATTCCCTGTTCCTGCCATGTTATAGATCCCTTTCCTGATCTGCCTGAACTGTCAATAAACACAGTCAGTGCTTCAGGGAGGGGAATAGGAGATAAACAGGAGTTTAATTGTATGGGCAGTATCTGGAGTCCTTGTAAGATTTTATCATGGGGTAATGAGAATTGTATCTTATCAACAAAATCAGCCACAATTATCTGTAAAGACTCTGATTGTTCAAGGGCAGTGTAAAAATTAGTTTTAGAAAGACCAGGATTAATAATATCAGGATCATACCCAGTAAGTACTTGACAACAGTGTCTTCCCCTAGTGAGTAAATGAATACATTGTTCTAATTTAGTATATAATTTCTTTTTTGTTGTTGTTGATAGGGTAAGAAAATCCATTCAATGACTCCTACTTGAGGAAGAAATTGGCAAAGCAAACGGGTGGGACTATGTGGGGTATTCAAAATAATGAAATGAATGACTTGAAATTTAACAATATGTGTTAATTGTCTGGAATGTAAAAAGGATTCAATCCATTTTAATTCTAATTTTGCTTCTTCAGATAAGTAACAAGGGGAGGACAGATCAGATCTCCCTTCAAGGTATTAAACAAATGTTGTAATTGATAAGTAGGAACACACATAGAAGGGTGGAGCCAGTTAATATGGCCAAGTAATTTTTGTAAATCATTTAGAGTAACAGGCTCCTGTGTCCGGAGCCATAGAGCCCGGCTGCCTGCCTGTCCGGAGCCAAAGAGCCCGCCCAGCTAT
>NW_007728838.1:0-14413 GCF_000696425.1 Galeopterus variegatus
GGGGGGGGCTGGGGGGGGGGGAGGCATTGGGGTTGGTTCCCCTCCGGGCTCGTCACGGGTCGGGTTTCATATTTGTTCTCCTCAGGGGGGTTGGAGAGACGGACTGGGATGGTAGGTGGAGGGATGTGCTTGTGTTGCCTTCGCCCTTCTTCTATGCTTCGACCACAACAAACGTGTCTGCGACCACTGAAAAGGAAAAAGGTCCTGCGCTGACTGACTGGGCTCGGGAGCAGGCTGCGGGGTCGCTCTCCTGGAGCGACGTTGGGCTGGAGTGACACGGCTCTGCTCCTCGAGCTGTGACAATTTATCCTGCGTGGCGCGGCGGCCGGCCCTCCCCGCAAGGGAGGTGGCTGCGGCCCCCGTCGTCGCTCAGCAATCCTCCAGCGGGGAGGGGATCTGGGCATTTAGCCCTTTGCCCCTAATGCTTTGCTCGGTATTGAATCACGAATAATTGGTTTTTAAAGCACTTTTACGTCGAGTGTTTTGTTTAATCTTCAAGGCGACCGCAGGGTAAATGTCATTACAGTATCCCTATTTTCGAATAAGGAACCGAAGGCTCTGAAAGATGAACTCACTTGCTTAATATACTTGGACCTGTAACGTTTTATTTCTCTATATTCCTGCCGGAAATATGCTTCTGTTCTGTTATTGCAATATTCTTAGTAGGGGGTTATCTTTATGTCATTCAGGAATTATGACATCCTCATTTGTTGAAAATGTAATAGAGAAATTCTCATACATTGCTGGTGTAGTGTAAAATCGTGCAGTGCTTTGGAAAATAGTTTGGTAGTTCCTCAAAACACTGAGCATAGAGTTAGCATATGACCCAGCAAATTCATCCCTAGGTTTATAACCAAGAGAACTGAAAACGTATCTTCACAGAGAAACTTATACAACACATATTCATAACACCATTAGCCATAGCATATTAGCCAAAAAGTGGAAATAACCCAAATATTCATCAGCTGATGAATAGATAAACAAAATATGGTATATTCATGCAATGGTATCTGCGTCTTATTTGGCAGAATAATGGAATGAAGTATGGATACATGCTACAACATGAATGAACCGTGAAAACATCATGCTACGTGAACAAAGCCAGTCACAAAGACTGCGTGTTGTATGATTCCATTTATATGAAATGTCCAGAGTAGGCAAATCCATAGAGACAGATTAGTGATTGCCAGAGGCTTGGGGACTGGAGGTGTTGGGGAGTGTATGGGGTTTCTTTTTGGGGTGATGAAGTATTCTAAAGTTAGAAGTGACAGTTGCACAATTCTAAATATACTAAAAATCACTGAATTGTATACTTTAAAAGGGTGGGTTTTATGGTATGTTAATTATAATCTCAATTTTTTAAATTGTATGAGAAAAAACACGTGGTAGTGAGATTAATTGTAAAGAACAATTCATATTTTCTCTGCCTAAATCTGGAATAAGTAGGGTGCGGGACTTTAATCCCATGGCAGAGTAGAATGATGAAAAGCTTGGCCTATAAGTGGCCAGTTTAGACCAAAGAGACCAAAAATCAGTTGAAGGCAAAGAGGAGAGGACCTCTAAACTGATAGCTTACTTCTTTTGGGCTTTTACATGTAAGTTTTATATTTTTATATTATGAAATCTTTCAATCTTAAAAAAAAAAGTATAGGACCCTTTTAAAACCTTGCTACTCAGAAAGTGTGGTCCATGGACCAGAAGCTTCAGTGTCACTTGTGAGGCTGTTAGAAATCCCTCCACTTCCCAGACTTACTGCCACAATTTATTAAGATCCCCAGGTGATTCATATGCACGTTAATGTTTGAGAAATACTGTTGTATGGAATTGGATCTATAGAGATGATATTGCACTGAACCATAACAAATACATGACTATATTAACATGTTTAAATATGGCAGGAAAAAAATTGGGAATCCACTGCCTTTTTGTAAAGAGTAAAACTTTTTTTTTACTTTGTTAGCTGTACTTGTAGCACTGTCGTTTGATCCCTGAACTAGCAGCATCTGCTATACTTAGGAGCTTGTTGTAAACGCTGTATCTCAGGCCCTGCTTCAGACCTACTGAATAAGAGTATGTATTTTAACAAAATCCCTAGGTGATTTACATGTTTCCACAGAATAAGTCATCAGAGAGAGTGTGCCAAGACAGAAATGGGAGTCTCTTCAACCTAATCTTGGAAGTGACTTACCATCACTTCTGCTGTGTACTATTTGTTACAGAGAGCCATCTGATCCAATGTGGGAGACTATGTCACAAGGTGTGAATATTAGGGGGCAGGGATTATTGGGAGCCATCTTGGAGGATAGAACCTGAGAGGGAGCTCAGTTTTGCTCCCAGAGTAGTTCAGAAGAGTGGGGGAAAGGGCATGTACTTGAGCAATGTCTGAATGTAGAGACCTTTTTTTCTCCAGCAAAATTTTTGAAGAAATTTTATTACAAAACATTTCAAACTTACAGAAAAGTTGAAAAAATTCTAAGTGAATACCCATGTATCTACCACCTAGATTCTGTAGTTAGCATTTTATTATTATATTTGTTTTATCACATCTCTCCATCTTATTTTTTGGATGCATTTCAAAATAAGTTGCGTAGATTTGAAAGAGTTTCAGAGGTAGAATTAGGAGGATAATATCAATTGGAAGTGAGGTATGTGGGAGAAACATGATTTTGAGGCTTTTGTATTTTACATACAGAGGAGGAGGTATAGGTAGGAAAATAATGATTTCATTCTGTAGCAAAAGAACTAAGGATCAGTTAAGATAGGAGCTTAACAAAATACGAAAACTTGGCAAGGTAAACCCATATGTGCTGCCTTTATTTCATTTCTGCTGGAAGCCAGTTAGTCAGAATAGTTACCGAGTGCCAAGCTCTGGATGCAGTGTATGGAATTGATTAGAGAGAGATTTGTGATTTTCTGTTTTCGCTTTGGTTTTTAATGTTGAATTTTAAGCTTTTTGGCATTCAGGAGTTGTTGCCTGTGGAAGCAAAATGATAGGTGTGGGACTCAGGTGGGAGGTGGGGGGGGGGCAGGGTTGAGATAGTGATTTGAGAGTCATCAGATATAAGCATGACTGAATTGCCAAACTGGGTAATGTTACTGGGGGGAGATCTTTGAGAGTCTAGAAAAGGGGATAGAGAAAGAGGATCCAAAAGACAATGAGAGAGAATAGTTGAAAGACAGTAGGAAAATCAGGAAAGTCATCCAATGCAAACCAAAAAAGACAATTATTTTGGAAGTAAGTGATAGGAGAACTGACAAGAAGCTGTTGGATTTGGTAATTTAAAAGATACTGTTGGTTTTAGTGGTGGGAGTTTAGAATAGTATTAAAGTAGTGAAAGGGAGGTCTGGATGAGAAGGCCACTTGACAGGGAACCACAATTTAGGGAAGAATTTTTGGGATTAGGTAGCTTGAGTATATTTTTAAGCAGAAGAGACTGAACTAGTAGATTCAGAAAAAGATGCATACAAAAGGATGGAGAATAGCTTGGGGAAAATAGGATTAAGAAGTTAGGAGAAGAGTTGAGAAGCCTCTTCTGATCTACAGGGGGAAAAAGTAAGTTTGGAGCTGGAGGGGAGGGATATTGATGGAGTTTACAGGTGTTGGCCTCCTTTCTTGATGGAATAGGAGGCTAACTTATCTGAGAGTAATGAAAGTAGAATGGGGTACACTGGGAAATTTAAATGGTAAATGTTTGAACCAGGTGCTAGGGGAAAAGGAGAAATTGTAGAGATACGTGGAAGAGACCAAAATGAGATTGAACATAAAAAAAATTGGGATGATGGTCAATGTAGGAGCATAAGGTGATTTATTAGTGATTTTGGAATATATAGCTATACAAATAATTTATAGTATATTTTTCTAATAGTTTTTATCCAATTCTGAAAAGTACAAGCAAATTTGTTAATGGAACTTATGTAGTACCAGCACTACTCAGATTAGTCTGCTGTTGGATTTGCTTGGGTTGGTGTTATCTTTTGGAGGAATGTTGATAAGTCACTTTGTGAATTTACCCATACATCTACTTCTTACATAACTAGTTAGTTCTAAGATAAAAATGAAAGGAGTTGACTCCAGCCTTCATCTGAGATTTAGATACTTCTCAAAAAATAAAATAAAATAAATTAGTTGTCTTACATAATTTTAATCAAATTTCCTTTGCCACGATAACTTTATAACCACTTGTGAAAACCTTCTATTACCTTTGTTTTAGTTTGTTTCAGTCAACTTTATTTTTTTTATTTATTTATTTATTTTTTTGTCTTTTTTCCGTGTCCGGCAATGGATTGCAACCCTCAGTGTTGCCCCCGTACCGGACCGGGGACCGGCAACGGGATTGCAAGCCTCGGTGCTGCTCCCGCGGCTGAGCGGGAGCCGGTCCGCATGTGGGATCCGAACCCTCGGACGGGAGCGCCGCCGCGCTTCCCAAGCGGCGCACTATCCAGTGCGCCACCGGGCCGGCCCCTTCAGTCAACTTTAAAAGCTTAGAATATCACATTGAAATTACTATAAATATATTTAAAATTATCTATTTTTGATCTAAGAAAATATTACAGAGATATTTTCTTTTTTTGTCTTTTTTCATGTCCGGCAACGGATCGCAACCCTCAGTGTCGCGCCCGTACCGGACCAGGACCGGCAACGGGATCGCAACACTCGGCGCTGCACCCGCACCTCGCTCAGCCAGTGAGCAGGAACCGGTCTGTATGTGGGATCCGAACCCTCGGAGGGAGCGCCGCCGCGCTTCCTAAGCGGCGCACTGTAGCAGTGCGCCACCGGGCCGGCCCATACAGAGATATTTTCATGGGTTCAGTAACCTTCCATTTTATAGAAACATTAGGCATGGTACAGAGTGGCTATCACATAAGGTACTTGAAGATTATTAGTTTAATTGTTTTTACAATAACCTTGAATTCTTTTGAATTTTGCATGTAATAAATTCAATTAATGCTGAAAATGAAGATTAAAATATTTATCTAAAAGAAGTTATTGGGGTAGGAGAAGTAATGAATATATCCATTTGTACATGGTTTACATGTTGTGGATGCTTTGTAAACTTTTTCCTCTAGGGCTGGCCTGTGGCTCACTCGGGAGAGTGCGGTGCTGATAACATCAAGGCCACGGGTTTGGAACCCATATAGGGATGGCCGGTTTGCTCACTGGGTGAGCGTGGTGCTGACAACACCAAGTCAAGGGTTAAGATCCCCTTACCGGTCATCTTTAAAAAAAAAAAAACTTTTTCCTCTATGTTAATTGCCCTAGTGTGTAGTTAAAAAGTTTGCGAAGAGTTAGGCACATGATAAAATTGGCAACTGAGTTTATAGAATAGAGTTCATCTTTAACCAGTTTACTGTGAAACCAAATGTCATTTCATAGAATTAGTGTTATGTTAGGAGGTCCGTGAGCCACAGACCTTCATTGTTACTGGGGATGTTTTTAGATTTGTCTCATTTTGTCCAAAAATAGGAAAAAAACAAACAAAAAAAGAGGTGAAAGCAGTCTTTTTATTAAGACTTTTAGTGCTTCATTAAGGACATAATTTTTTTCATTTTGAAAAATTATGGTGTAATTTACATATAGTAAATGTCCCCCTTTTTAGGGTACAGTTCTGTGAGTTTTGACAAATACATACAATTATGTAACTACCACCACAACCAAAATATAGATATATTTATCTTAAAAAAAAGAAAAATGTTCTAGGATAAGAATTTAAGATTTAATTTCATCTCAAAACCCCATTAAAATTACAGAAAAGGAATTGTTTCTCATTTTTAAAAGTATCATTATAAACTCATTTTTGTAACTTATACACATATGTATGTATGTGACTATATATACATGTATACGTACACATATACATTCAGTGTATTGAATGTGTTTCAATCAGTTGCCTTCATTCTTTCTGATGTTTGAGTGATCCCATATTATGCCAGTGGGAGCCCCTTCTTGGCTTCTAACTCCTTTGGACATGATCCATTGATATTTGATAGCTTCCTTGATTTCTGATACAATAGAGATGTCCCAGGCCATTTTGTGTATATTCTGTCCCAAAACATATAATCAGCTATTCCTTTAAGAGACCTTGATTGTTTCTTTGTTTTTGTTTCCCAATGGAGAATTATATTTAGGAGCTGTATAAGTCAGGATCCAGGCAAGAAAACAGCAACCACACCTAGTTTTTTTAAAAGAGAATTTGATTTAGGAAATTAGTTAAACAGTTACTGGAGTTCTGTAAAGGGAAAAAGAGAAAACAGAAGTAACACAGAAGAGAGTAACTGCAGGAAGTGGCTACAATTCCTAGGCACAGGCAATAGAGGAAAGAGGTTGGAGTTATTAGAACCTGGAAACTTGGAAGAATGGCTTCATGGAGCTGGAACCCAGGAGGTGGTGCTGCCTTGCTGGTACTGGTAGTTCTGAGGGCATTCTGAAAAAAACAAGAAGCTGGAGATTGTTATTGACTGGTGCTTCCAGGTTGAATAGCGTTGCTAACAAAAACAGCAAGCAAACGGGAAGGAGCAAGTCCATTTTTCCCTCCTCTAGCCTAGTGTCCTGTGTTGGCAGAACCCAAAAATGAGAAAGCTGGCAAAGGAGAAGTGTTTGCAGACTTCCAGTCTTGCATCACAGAGCCAGGTATAGAAAGCTGTGTTTGAAGCTGAGGGACAATAGCTTAACAACTGGTACAGAGTTACAGTTGGATGCCTGGCGTATTAATTGTTATTGTGTTGTCATTGCTTCTAGACCTTTTCAATGGACAGAATTATAAAATAAGTATTTTTAAATGAGTTCATACTTACATGAACTCAAACTTAACATTATAGGATTTTTTTTTTTACTTCTTTGTATTTATTACTTTTATTCAGAAAATCTCCATTTCTAACAATATTAAAATAATGACAAATATTTGCATAATCTAACAATAATACATAAAATAAGTTCAAGGTAACACCAGGTTCCAGATCTGGCATGATAGCATGAGGTGTCTGTGGACCCAGTCCCCAGTGAAACTGGTGAACATTATTTTTAAAAAACAACCAATTAAAGTTTCTGGAAATGGTCCTAGGGAATACAGCAAATGAAAAAACATTTATTCAAGAAAATCTATTAAAACCCAGCAAGAACAGTGAAAGTCTGTGATATTTGAACCAAGACCTGTTCCATTCCTTCCTTCTCCCAGCTCAGCATCACAGAAACTCACTCCAGAGTGGTGCATCCAAGAACACAGGGCTCCTTACATCCCCCCATCTATCCCCACCCCCACCCCCAAGTTAGAAGGTTTTCATCCCAGGAGGGAAGTGCATCAGCATTTCTCATTTTGCCCGAGCTATCTGTTCCTGGGGCTAAGTTCTAGGATGGAGACCACCTTGTGCAGCATGCTGCTGAGAATACTGGTGCTCCAATCACCCTTATCCTAGCTTGTCAAGCCAAGAAGACCTGAGTCTACAGACTTCCCTTCCCCTGGGTGCTCCGCTCTTGAAGCAGAACTGCCACTCAGAGAAATGCATTAGTGTCCCCACCCCAGCTGTAGAGAGTGGTTCAGATGTTTTATCTGGAGGCAGAAGCAGGCTGTAAAATGGGCAGCCCCTATTCTTTTCCCAAAGGAACTGACTTCATTTCCAGCAGAGTGTGGAGAAGCTCAAGCTTAAAGAAGTTCTAAAAAAATTGTGCAGCGCTCCCGCGGCGGGTTCGGATCCTATATAGGGATGGCCGGTGTGCTCACTGGCTGAGCGTGGTGCGGCCGGTCTCGAAAAGGACCAAAAAAAAAAAAAAAATAGGTGAGTACAGTACAGAAAGCTATTTTGAGACACAGAGACAGAGGGAGAGACCACATTCACGTAACTTTTATTATAGCATATTGTTACGATTGTTCTATTTTATTATTAGTTTTTCTTAATCTCTTACTGTGCCTAATTTATAAAATAAGCTTTATCATAGGTATGTCTGCAAAGGAAAAAACATAATATAGGCTTTTGTACTATGTGAGGTTTCAAACATCCACTTTGGGTCTTGGAATGTATCCTTTGCAAATAAGGGGGTACTGCTATATACATTCTTCTCAAGTGCACATAGAACATTCTGCAGGATAGACCATTTGCTAGGCCATAAAACAAACCTTAATAGATTTAAAAGGATAGAAATAATACAAAGTATGCTCTCCAACCATAATGTAATGAAATTAGAAATCAATAGAAGGAAAAACTTTGGGAAACTCACAAATACAGTCAGCCCTCCATATCCGTGGGATTCAACTAACTGTGGACTGAAAATACTCAGACAAAAAGAATTCCACAAAGTTCCAAAAACAAAACTTGAATTTGCTGGACCAAGTACTATGTTGAATCCACACAAATGACGTGATGTGTAGGCATTGTATTAAGTATTATAAGTAATTTAGAGATAATTTAAAGTGTTTGGGAGAATGTGTATAGGTTATATGCAAACACTGCCATGTTATATAAGGGAATTGAGCATTTCCAGATTTTGCTATCTGTGGTAGGTCCTGGAACCAATCCCCCACAGATACCAAAGGATGACTGTATGTGGAAATGAAATAACACATTCCTAAATAATGAGTGATTAAAGAAGTTGTCAAAAGGGAAATAAAAATTTGAAGTGAATGAGAATGGAGATATAACCTGCCAAAATTGATGAGATTCAGCTAAAGTACTTTAGAAGGAAATTTAGAGTGGTAAATGCCTATATTAAAAAAGAAGAAATATCTTGAATATTCCACCCTAAGACACTGGGGGAAAAAAAGAGAAAATTAAACCTAAAGCAAGCAGAAGGGAGGAAATAGTAAAATCAGAGTAGAAATTACTGAAATAGAGCACAGAGAAACAATAGAGAAATCAGTGCATTTAAAAGACAGTTCTTTGAGAAGATAAACAAAACTGATAAACTTTTAGCTAAGTTGACTCAGAAAAAAAGAGAGAAAACTCAAACACTAGAATCAGAAATGAAAGAGGGGACATTATTACTGACCTTTCAAAAGGATCATAATGGAATACTATGAGTAATCGGTGCCAATAAATTAGATAACTTAGATGAAGTGGAAAAATTACTAGAAAGATATAAACTACCAAAACTGTTTCAAGAAGAAATAGATAATCTGAATAGACCTATAACAAGTAAAGAGATTGAATTAGTAATTTTAAAAAACTGTCCACAAAGGCCAAGCCCAGATGGCTTCACGAGCGAATTCTACCAAAGAATTTATTCCAATTCTTTACCAACTCTTCTAAAAAATAGAAAAGAAGGGAAACACTTATCAACTTATTCTATGAAGCCATTATTGTATAACCCTGATTCCAAAACTGGACAAAGACATCACAAGAAGAGAAAACTATAGGCCAATCTTTTCTATGACTATAGATAGAAAAATCCTCAGCAAAATATTAGCAAACCAAATCCAGAAATATATATCAAGAATTATATAGCATGACCAAGGAGTATTTATTCCAGGAATACAAGATTGGTTTAACATTAGAAAATTAACAAATGTAATACACCACATTAATTGAATAAAAAACAAAAACCCTGATTATGTATCTCAATAGATGCACAAAAAGCATTTGACAAAATCCAATACTGTTTTATGATAAAAACCCTTGTTAAGCTAGAAATACAAGGAAACTCCCTCAACCTAATAGAGAACTTCTATGAAACAGCCATGGCAAACCTCATACCTAGTGATAAAAGACTGGTTGCTTTCCCTCTAATAGCAGGAAATGACAAGTATGTCTGCTCTTGCCACTTTTATTCAGCATTGTACTGGAGTCTCTAGGTAGGGCTGTGAGGCAAGAAAAAAATTAAAAGGCATTCAATTGGAAAGGAAAAAGTAAAGCTATCTCTCTTTGCAAATGACATGATTTTATATATAGAAAATCCTAAAGAGTCCGCTTAAAAAAACTATTAGAAGTAATAAACGAGTTCAGAAAGGTTGCAGGATACAAGGTCAGTATACCAAAATCATTTGTATTTCTATACAATAGCAATGAAAAATCCAAAAATGAAATTAAGAAAATAATTTCAACTAAAATAGCTTCAAAAAGAGTAAAATACTAGGGCCGGCCCGTGTCTCACCTGGGAGAGTGTGGTGCTGATAACACCAAGGCTACGGGTTTGGATCCCTATATAGGGATAGCTGATTAGCTCACTTGGGAGAGCGTGGTGCTGACAAACCAAGTCAAGGGTTAAGATCCCCTTACCAGTCATCTTTATATAAGGGGAAAAAAAAAGAATGAAATGCTTAGGAAAAAATTTAGCAAAATGAGATTGCTGTGGTTGGTCATTTGTGCAGGTGCCTAAAGGACATGTATACCTCAGCAGTTACCTTTGTCTCCCCACCATGGAGACCTCGGTGCTCAAGCAGCAGCAGCCAATGCCACCCACACGGCCAAGATCAGGAACCTGACCAGGTTTGAAAAATACTGGCCACAGACACTGAATGATCTTATTTGTCACCAGGACATTTTGAGAACCATTCAGAAATATGTCACTGAAGGCTAACTGCCACACCTGCTTCTCTGTGGTCTTCCAGGGACAGGAAACACATTGACCATGCTAGGCTGTGCTAAACAGCTCTACAAAGAAAAAGAATTAAGCTCTATGATCTTGAAGCTGAATGCATTAGAGAACTGAGGAATATATATCATTTAGAGACCAGTCCTGAGTTTTGCCAGCACAAGGACAATATTTAAAAAGGCTTTAAACTAGTAATCTTCGATGAGTCTGATGCTATTACTCAAGATGCCTAGAATACTTTGAAGAGAGTGATTGAGAAATTCACTGAAAATACCAGGTTTTTCCTTTTCAGTAACTGTCAAAAGTCATCCCCACCGTGTGACCCCACTGTATGAGTTCCTGATTTAAACCCCTTACTCCTGAACTCATGGTTCCCCACCTGGAACATGTTGTAGAAGAGAAAATTGATATAAGTGAAAATGGGATGTGTTACACTTTCCTCTGGGCTTTGAGTAATCCTTTGCGGCTCTGTCACACAGGGGAAGTGGGGTGACAAATCCGTGGGGGGCTAAGCAACAGGGATGAAAGCACTTGTAACTTTTTCCAGTGGGCTGTAAACATTTTGCCGAGCACCAAATGGCCTTTGGGAAGGTGACAGAGGAGACTGTCTACACCTGCACAGGGCACTCGTTCAAGTCAGACATTGCCACATTCTGGACTGGATGTTGAAGATTTCCCACAGCCTACAGAAACATGGAGTTGAAAACTCTGAAGGGGTTGGCATTAGATGATAACTGACAGAGATACACTTGTTTGTGCACAGAGTTGACTTTCCATTTTCAGTTCAAATAATTTATTGACCAAAATGATAGACATCAGAGTACAATCTTTCTGTTGACACCGATGAGGAGATTCAGCTGAGTTCCCTCATTGCTGCTTTTCAAGTCACCAGAGACCTGATTGTTGCAGAGGCCTGGGCATGGGTCAGCAGGCATTTAAAAACTACTGCATTTGTAGGTGTTTGGAGCAGGGATAACATGCGACAACTGTAATGTGTACAACTATCTTATTTTACTGCCTGTTTTTTTTTTTTTTTTGTCTTTTTGTCTTTTTCCGTATCCGGCAACGGATCGCAACCCTCAGCGTTGCCCCCGTACCGGACCGGGGACCGGCAACGGGATCGCAACCCTCGGTGTTGCTCCCGCCCCTCGCTCAGCCAGTGAGCGGGAACCGGTCTGTATGTGGGATCCGAACCCTCGGGCGGGAGCGCCGCCGCGCTTCCCAAGCGGCGCCCTATCCAGTGCGCCACCGGGCCGGCCCTTACTGCCTGTTTTTTTTTTTTTTTGTCTTTTTGTCTTTTTCCGTATCCGGCAACGGATCGCAACCCTCAGCGTTGCCCCCGTACCGGACCGGGGACCGGCAACGGGATCGCAACCCTCGGTGTTGCTCCCGCCCCTCGCTCAGCCAGTGAGCGGGAACCGGTCTGTATGTGGGATCCGAACCCTCGGGCGGGAGCGCCGCCGCGCTTCCCAAGCGGCGCCCTATCCAGTGCGCCACCGGGCCGGCCCTTACTGCCTGTTTTTTTTTTTTTTTGTCTTTTTGTCTTTTTCCGTATCCGGCAACGGATCGCAACCCTCAGCGTTGCCCCCGTACCGGACCGGGGACCGGCAACGGGATCGCAACCCTCGGTGTTGCTCCCGCCCCTCGCTCAGCCAGTGAGCGGGAACCGGTCTGTATGTGGGATCCGAACCCTCGGGCGGGAGCGCCGCCGCGCTTCCCAAGCGGCGCACTATCCAGTGCGCCACCGGGCCGGCCCTTACTGCCTGTTTTTAATAGGAAAATAAATCTTTTTTAGTCTTAAGGCTTTTACCCTTCATTTGCTTAGATGATAGGGAGTATAAAGCTTTCAAATCTAATATGGTCCAAGTGTCTTCCAACTCAAGGGAAACAGAACATCTCCAAACTTAAGTTTATGAATCTAATCTTTGGCACTGTCTCTGTGTCTGCTTTGAATAGGTGTTAATGGATTTTTGAGCAGAACTATTATATTTTTATAAAATGGACTGAATTATCAGCAGGTTCCTAAATGTGGTGTGGAAAGTAGAAAAAGCTAATTTTAAATATACAGGAGTACTTCAAAAAGTTTGTGGAAAAATAGAATTGAAAGATAATATAAATATTTCCATGAACTTTTTGAAGTAAGCTTGTAAAGCTAATTTTTAGATTATGCCACTGGGGGCCAGAGGTTGTACAGAACTCACTTGTTTAATGCAGGGAAAGCGCGTGAGGTTAATCCTGACTCTAAACCTAGAACTGCTGAAAGGATTGGGACTTTTGTGCAAATTTAGCAGTTTTATAGCAGTTATGCTGCATTTATGTTAGAATTCTTTGCAATAAAAATAAAACAGCTTGCTTGTTTTTTTTAAAAAAGTGCAAAACATTCAACATGATTGAAAGAAGTTAAAGATCTAAATAAATGAAAGCATATCTCATGCTTGTGGATTAGAAAACTTAGTATTGTTAAGATGGCAGTAATTGAGAAGCTGCTGCTGAAATTCATATAAAAATGCAAGTGGCCCGGTATAGCCAAAACAATCTTTAAAAAGAAGAAGAAAGTTGGAGGATTCACATTTCCCAATTTCAAAATTTACTACAAAGTCAAAGTGATCAAAACAGGGTGGTACTAGCATAAAGATAGACATATAGATTAATGGAATAGAATTGAGAATCCAGAAGTAAATCTATATATCTATAGTCAATTGATTTTTGACTAGTATACCAAGAACATTCAATGGGGGGAAAGAATAGTTTTATAACATACAGTGCCATGACAATAGGATAATCACATGCAAAAGAATGAGGTTGGACACTTATCTCACACCATATACAAAAATTGACCCAAAATAGATTATAGACCTCAATGTAAGAGTAAAAACTATAAAACCCTTAGAAGAAAATGTAGACATAAGTCTTAATTACTTTGGATTTGGCTTGATTTATTAGATATGACACCAAAAACACTTACAACAAAAGAAAACAAAATAGATAAAGTGGACTTCATCAAAATTAAAAACTTTTGTGTTTCAAAGGACATTGATTCCCAGCCATATTAATATACTTAATTATTCATTTACAACTACACCCACACAACAGTATAAAAATAATAATACCAGCAATGTTGATAATTATTAATATGATGACTGAAAGAAATCTAAGTTTTTTGCAGTTGTTTTTGGTTTTGGTCTGTAGGATTTATTCCATTAGGGATTTCAGTCAAGTTATTGTGCTTTAAATTTACTTGAAATAGTTTCTCTTTGTGAGGTTGTTCTACCAACTCAATATTCAGTGTTTTTGTTTTGTTTTGCTTTCTTTTTTAAAAAAGAAAAGATTTGGGCCGAGCCCGTGGAGCACTCGGGAGAGTGCGGCGCTGGAAGCGCAGCAGCGCTCCCGCCGCGGGTTTGGATCCTATATAGGGATGGCCGGTGCACTCACTGGCTGAGTGCGGTGTGGCCGGTCTCAAAAAGGACAAGAAAAAAAAATAATAATAATAAATAAAATATAATAAAATATAAAAAGAAAAGATTTTTAAAAATTTCATTATCTTTTGTAATTATGTAAAATATTTACAATTGTCCTAAAGTCAAATGTACAAAACAGGGTATATTTAATAGCAGTCTAACTTCAACCCTTGTACCACAGTTTCTGTTTTTTTTTTATTATTATTTTTATTTTGTCAATATACAATGTAGTTGATTATCGTGTCCCATCACCGAAAACTCCCTCCCTCCTCCCTCTCCCCCCTCCCACCCAGGTGTGTTCCCTCCATTTTCTTGTTGTAAGAACTTCAAAAAAAAAATTGTGGTGGTTATATCCCCCCCCCCGGTTTTTTTGGGTTTTTGTTGTTGTTGTTGTTTGTTTGTTTTTTTTGTGTGTGTGAGAGTGTGTGTGTGTGTG
>NW_007728838.1:18576-36347 GCF_000696425.1 Galeopterus variegatus
GCACACTTCTCAGGATCGCGCTGTCTCCTGGCACGGCCGCTCCAGACCCGTCGCCATCTTGCAAACGACAGTTTCTGTTTTTTAACTCTTTATTTTAGAAACTTTCAGACATATATAGAAGTAGAGAGACTAGAGTATAAAACTCCCAAGTATTAGTCACTCAGCTTCAATAGTGATCTAGTTATTGTTATTCTTGTTTATCTAAAAACCAAATCATTTATCACATTGTTAGTTATTGTAGTTTTAAAATATGGTTTAATATTCGTTTAGGGTAGTCTTGAGGGCAGATTTGTATTCTAATGGAGATGATCTGTGCTCTTAGTAAAAACACGATAAATGAAAGAGAAGAGATAGCTGTTCCTGTGCGGTCCAGAACCAAATGGAGGAATTGTCCTTAATAATAGGACCAGGGACACTTCACTTATGCTTTCTGGGAAGACAGTAACAGATATGGATAAATTGGTAGATTTAGTACATAGAAAGTCTGAAGAGACTATTGTCATAGCTAAATTTTCTCCTTGTAGTGTTAATTATTCTACATCAAGTCCTGACTCTGAGGTTATAAGCTCCCAGCAGAAAGCTTAGCCATAACAGAGAGTAGAGGAATAAGAAATAAACTAGAGTGTGGCCAGGCAAAGAAGTTGAATGTTAAAGAGTTATGTGCGTGAAGTAAACCTTAGTAGTAATACTTCATGTTCCAAAGTTATTAGGTAAAAACTCTTAACAGTGGCAAAGAATTGTTTTGTTGCACTAATTAAATTAGTAGTGATGAAAAGTAGTGGTTGGAGAGGGATAAAGGCAATCTAATATCTATGGTTTTGCTAATCATCCTGACATAGTTTCCACTGTGTCATTTTTTTTTATAATATATCATTTGGTATGGTGGCATTGACATAATGCATAAGAACAGACTTTTACTAAACAGTCAAGAATTATTCTGTTCTAGGGCATGCGATTTACCTTATAATAGATTTGCATCAGTTTAATAGTGAGTGGTTTTATAGCAGGGTCCACTCCTTGTCTATTGCTTTTTTTTTTTTTTTTTTTTTTACTTATAACCTGCCTCTATCAGTCTCTCTCACAATGATGTACGAATGTTATTAAAAGTGAATTTATTTTTCTTTTTTTCTTAGGAGCAGCCACCATATCCTAGCTACAATTCTAACTATTGGAATTCTCCTGCACAACCTAGGGCTCCTTACCCAAGTACATATCCTGTAAGACCAGAACTGCAAGGCCAGGTATGGTTTAAAATTGGCAGAGACTTTCTCAATTTTTTCTTAATGAATTGATTTATTTTCAGAACCTTTGGAGATTTCATATAGTGATGTGTGGGGTTTTTAAAACACTTTTTTACTTAATGGACTTCATCAATTTTATCCTAATGTGTTTAGCTTAGAGACAAGGAACTATCTAGGCAAATATTACCTATGGCAAAGGTAGCTTGAGGCATAACGTTATTTCTCAGGATTTGGGGACAAATATAAAATGTCCTTATTTTTTTAAATTTGACTTCTCATAACAAATATTTAATTTTAAATATTTAAAGCATACAAAAAGAATACAGAAAATACGTACATCTTTTTATCTAGCACCTAGCTTTGTCAATTTTTAAGTTTGCCACATTTGTTTCAGATTTTTTAAAAGTAAAACAAATACAATTGAAGCCCCATATAACACATCTTTCAATTTCCTGAAGTTATATTTATTATCATATGTTTTTATGCTTTTACTACTTGTATATATATCCATAAACTTTATATAGTATTATTTAATATGTTTTTAAACTTCATATTTGTGGTTTCATACTAACACCCTCCTATACCTTGCTCAACGTTATTTTTCATTTTTCTATTGTACACGTATGAGACAAGAATTTTCCTAGGGTATGGAATTGTTGGGTTTTGGTATATATATCTTTATTAGATACAGCCAAGTTACTTTTCAAAATGGTTTTTACTAGTGGTTATATAGTCTTTTAAGATTGATTTTGAGCCAGAAGAATTTTTATTAAAGTTAGAGGAAGATTTGCTTGTTTACTTAAGGGAAAATATAAAAGCAATTAATTTTTTTAATAATGATCATGTACATATGTAAACTTTAAAATGACGTTGATCAGAGATAGTGGAATAAAAAATAAAGAAAAGGTCATGTTACTACTTATCACAAACTTCCATTTTACTTGTGTCATCCTCATTCCTATGACTGAAATTGAGAAGTAGACCTTTGTATTAGTCTGTTTCTGTTGCTTATAACAGAATACCTGAAACTGGGTAATTTATAAAGAAATAGAATTTATTTCTTACAGTTCCAACCTGGCAGTCCACAGACCAGGTGGCACATCTTGTGTTGGCCTTCTTTGCAGGGTGTCACATGGTGGGAATGACTGAGATAGAGAGAGAGTGTGAGAAAGAGGGAGAGGGAAAGCTAAGCTTCTCACTTGCTCTCCTTATAAAGCCATCAGAACCATGCACATGACTCCATGAGTGGACCAATCCATTCACAAGGGTACAGTCCTCACAATCTAATCACCTCTCAAAAGCCCCACCTTTCAATTACAATAATAGGATTTCCCACCTTCTTAACACTGTCACAGTGGGGATTAAGTTTCTAATACAAGAAATGTTTGGGGGGCACATTCAACCCATATCAACATTGTTATTGCTAAATGTTACATGCTTGTGGTTTGGCCACAATTCATAAAATTCACCCTTTAAAGCATACAGTTCAGTGGGTTTTTAGTATATTCACAAAGTTGTGCAACCATCATGACTATCTAATTCTGGAACATTTTCATTATCCCACATAGAAATCCTGTACTTATCACCTCATTCCTCCCTCCTCCAAGCCCCTGGCAACCTCTAATCTACTTTCTTTCTATATGGATTTATCTGTTCTGGACATTTTATATGGAATCATGCAATATGTAAACTTTTGTTTCTGGCTTCTTTCACTTAGCATAATGTTTTCAAGGTTCATCCACATTGTGGGGATATACCACATTTAGTTTATCTATTCAATATAGAGATTTGATAGAATTGATAGAGATTTGGGTTGTTTCTGCTTTTTGGCTATTATGAATAAGGCTTCTATAATCATTCGTGTACAAGTTGTTATGTAGAAATATGTTGTCAGTTCTCTTGGATATATATCTAGAAGTGGAATTGCTGGGTCATATGGTAACCCTATGTTTAATAATTTGAAGAACTGGCAAACTGTTTTCCAAAGTGGCTGCACCATTTCATATTCTCATCAGCAATGTATGAGGGTTGCAGTTTCTCCACATCCTTGTCAATGCTTGTTATTTTCTTTTTCTTTTTTTAATTGTAGCCATTTTAGTGAGTGTAAAGTGGTATTTCATTGTGGTTTTGATTTCCAGTTCTGATGACTAATGATGTTGAACATCTTTTCATATGCTCATTAGCCGTTTGTATGTCTTGTTTGGAGAAATGTCTATTGAGATCTTTTGCCCATTTTTAAATTGGGTTATTTATTGTTTTATTGTTGAATTTTAAGCATTCTTTAAATATTCTAGATATAAATCTCTTATCAAATACATGGTTTGCAAATAGTTTCTCCCATTCTGTGAGTTGTCTTTTCTCTCTCTTGATGGTGTCCTTTGAAGCACAAACGTTTTTAGTTTTGATGAAGTCTAATTTATCTATTTTTTTCTTTTGTTGCTCTTGCTTTTGGTGTCATATCTAGGACGGCTTTGACTAACCCAAGGTCACAAAGATTTATTCCTCTGTTTTCTTCTAAAAACCTTTAAAAATACTTTTAGCTCTTAATTTAGGCCTATAATTCATTTTTTTTTCCTTTTTGTCTTTTTTCGTGACCGGTAACGGGATCACAACCCTCGGTGTCATGCCCGTACCACGACCGGCAACGGGATCGCAACCCTCGGTGTCGCGCCCGCACCGCGCTCAACCAGTGAGCGGACCGGTCTCTACATGGGATCCGAACCCTCAGCGGGAGCACCGCCGCACTCCCAAGCGCTGCACTCTACTGAGTGCGCCACCGGGCCGGCCCCTATAATTCATTTTGAGTTAATTTTTATAATATGGTGCGAAGTAAGTCCAACTTCATTTTTTTTGCATGTGGATAACCACAAATCCCAGCACTATCTGTTCAAAGAGACTATTCTTTCCCCATTGAATTTTCTTTGTACTGTACCTTTGTTGAAAATCAATTGACCATAAATGTAAGCATTTATTTCCAGACTCTCAATTCTGTTCCATTGATCAATATGTCTCTTGTTAAGCCAGTACCGAACTGTTTTGATTACTGTAGATTTGTAGTAAATTTTGAAATCAGGAAGTATGACTCCTCCAACTTTCTTCTTTTTCAAGATTGTTTTGGCTATTCTGGTTTCCTTGCATTTCCATATGAATTTTAGGATAAACTTAATTTCTGCAGAAAAAGCAGCTGGAATTTTCATTGTAATTGCACATAGATCAATTTGGGGAGTACTATGTATTACTTTTATAGTTAATGTAATGGGAAGACAAAACTCCTTAATGTCATGAGTTATAAGTTCACTCAGTAATGTTAATTTTTCTGATTTCACTGAATGATCTTTTTGATGAAGGTTGTTTTTTCTCATGACATTATATTCCCTTATGTAAAAAAAATTATTACATTCATATATTATATATGTTCAAGAAAGATTCACTCCTAATTTAGTAATAACTTTTTGAAAGCAACAGCAATAATGTGAGAGAGCTTTTAGATACAGTATACAAATCGTATTTTTAAATAACCCAATAGTATCTAGACATTCAGCTGTTTGGGATTAGCACATGTGTATTTTCTGGTGAAACATTACATGGGGGTTACACATTTATCTTCTAACCAAAATAGATTCTAGAGTGTTATATAGATATGACTGGTTAGTTTCCTTGTTAAGAAATAAAATGGTATCATTCACTTGCCACCTAGCTGCCTGTGTTAGTCTTGCCACATGGTTATTCTTCTGTTTGGTAGGTTTTATGAATCTTAAAATTTTTAATTCAGAAATAGCTCTCTCTAATAAATCAAGAATGCATTACTTCATTCAGGAATAAACAGGGTAATAATCTGGGATACACTTGCTATGACAAGTCACAGGCCCATCTGGAGAGGTTGGGTTGAGGGGAAACTTTTAAAGGAAAAAGACGAAGCTCACATAAACTGTTTCAAGACAAACATCATTGGTCACAGGGGCCTGCTGTAGGAGCTGGTGTTAAGTCATTGATGGAAACAGCCATCGGTAGGCAAGTATTTTTGTGAGGGCAGTTTATCTGAAATGCTGCAGTCTTGAGGAATTTTTTTGCAATACATTCTATTATAGACACGTGTGTAGGATTAGCAGGGATTCCTTGGGGTTGTTTAGAAAGTCCTTGTGATAGTTGTCTCACACGTGTGTATATGAGAACCCCTCTTTTGTGACCTCCCAGTTCCCCTTTGCTTTGGGGCTCATGTAAGTGACTCCATCTTGGCACTGGCAACTTTCACACAAGCTGCTTTTCAGATGAAGTCTTAAAAAGTCTAAGACGTTTCTGAAATATAATCATTAACTCATCCTTAGCAAACATCTGTAGCAGCTGCATGGCTGATATTCTTTTGACTTCATGTTCTTTTGTAAATATGCATCTTGCAGCTTTGTGATCCGTTGACACACATTGTTATTTTCCAAACGGTTATTTGGGAAAATAAGGTATAAACTCATGAAAAAAATCTCAAAACCAGGAAGTAGTTCCAGGAATTAAGGAGATTTTCAAACATAAAAGTAGTGAACTTTCATGTACCCATCTTTCAACTTCAACAAGTGTCAATACTTGTATTTATCCTTGGAGGATTTCCTTAGAGTATTTTGAAGCAAATTCAACACATCGTATTATGTCACTTGTAAATACCTAAGTAAGTATCTTTAAAATTTAAGGAAGTTTTGGGGCCGGCCTGGTGGCGCATTCTTACAGTGCGCCGCTTGGGAGCGTGGCTGCGCTCCCGCCGAGGGTTCGGATCCCACATACAGACCGGCCGCTCACTGGCTGAGCAAGGTGCGGGTGCGACACCGAGGGTTGTGATCCCGTTGCCAGTCCCGGTCCGGGCGCGGCACTGAGGGTTGCGATCCGTTGCCGGTCACGAAAAAAGACAAAAAGGAAAAAAAAAATTTAAGGAAGTTTAAAAAACATAACCACAGTGCCATTATTAAAACTTTAAAGGAAGAAAACGCCTAAAAATAATTCTTTAATATCATTAAATATCTGGTTGGTTCTAACAGTAAAATTTTAAGACTGAATAAAATTTCTTAAATGAATAGTCTCTAATCTATTTAATCATTCCATTATTATGTGACATTTAGATTGTTTACAATTTTGTGTTATTATAAATAATGCTGTGATGAACAACTTCATGCCTGTAACTTTTTTTTTGTCAGCTGGCCAGTATGGAGATCTAAACTCTTGACCTTGGCCTTTATCTTTTTCTCTAGTTGAATCATTTCCTTAGAATGGATTTCTAGAAGGTGAATAACAGTACAAAAAGTCGCATGATATTTTATCAACTCTGCAACTATGTAGGTTATATTAAGGCATTTTTTGTGTTGAAAACCGTAGCAGCCTCTTAGTATCTTTAACAAAGAGGTGGTTCATTGCCCTTCTGCTCAGGGAATGCATTGCTGGCTCTTCCATTGCACCTGGCCCTGCATGGAATTCTTTGGCCATGTGTATTCTTGTACGTAAGTGAGAAAGAACATGTAGCCTTAGAGACAAAGATGAGCACAGGAAAACTTGATTCTGTATTTTTACTATTTTAAAAGGCTAAGGTAGAAATTAATAGAAAACATTAAGGTAATCATTTAAAATTTAGTGTTTAGCTTTACTCTTGTTTGGATTATTAAACTGAGAATGCTGAATGTCAATAATAGCCTTGATAGGTGATTTAAAACTACAATAAGCAGTATACGAGGAATTTGTGTCTGTTGTCTGTTATTGGTTATATTAGTCTGTTTATGTTGCTTATAACAAAATACCTCGAACTGGGTAATTTGTAAGAAAATCAAATTTATTGCTTACAGTTTCAGAGGCTGGGAAGTCCAAATTCCAGGGAACACATCTAGTGAAGGCCTTGTTGGTGGCAACAGTGACTTAGGGTTCTCACATGGTAGATGGTGGAGCAGAGAGCACTAACTCCTCGCCCTTTCTCCTTTTAAAGTGCTCAGAACTATGCCCATGACCACCGTTAAACCACCAATGGATTAATCCATTTACTTGGGTGTGGTCTTCACAATTTGATCACCTCTTCAAGGCCACACCTTTCATTTACCATAATAAGATTTCCCACCCTCAACAGTTACAGTAACTATTAAACTTTAGTGAGTTTAGGGGGACATTCAATGTACTGCACTGGTATTACCTGGGAAGCAGAGTGGTGGTATAATACAAAGAATGTGGACTTTGGAGTTAGATCTGGGTTCATTTCATGACTCTACCATAATAATACTAACAACAATGATAATACAAATAATTACAATTTATTGAGTGTACTATGTGCCAGACACTATTTTAAGCCTTTTATTTATGTCATCTGATTTAATTTTCACAATAACCTTGCAAGATAAGTTTTTATGATCTTCATTTTCCTGATGGAGAAACTGAAGCTAAGAGTGGTTAAATGCAAAGCGTATGGCAAAGCTAGGTCTGTCTCAGTAGTCTTTTTTTTTTTTTTCTTTCTGTTATATCATGGTATTTTCTTCTTTCTGTAGCCATTCTCCCAGGTTTCCCAGAATCCCCTCCCCAGCCTGTGGGTACAAGTTCTCCTCTGTTGTTAGGTATAGTTGTTGGATATGCTTAAGGAAATGACTGCTCTAAGGCCATCACTTCCTCATTTCGTCATTTCATCTCTCATCACAAATACTCTCCCATTGTTATGACACAGTTATTGCCTGAGTTCAATATTAGCATATGATTATAATAGATAAGAGAAAGACTACTTCAAAGATTGCTTAGGTAGTTCATATTTTCATTAGTTACTGATCTCTTCCTAAATTTTTCAAGGTTGGTCATTAAGCCAAGGTATTACAGCTCCTCTATCCCTTCATCTTTTTCCTCTCAACTTTGCTTTTTTTTCAGAGTTTGAATTCTTATACAAATGGAGCATATGGTCCACCATACCCCCCTGGCTCTGGTGCAAATACTGCCTCATACTCAGGGGCCTATTATGCACCTGGATATACTCAAACCAGTTATTCCACAGAAGTTCCGAGCACTTACCGTTCACCTGGCAGCAGCCCAACTACAGTCTCTCGTTGGATGTATCCCCAGCAGGACTGTCAGACTGAAACACCCCCTCTTAGAGGGCAGGTTCTGGGATATCCTACTTCACAGGTGAGCAGTTTTCTGTTGGGAAAAAATTCAAAGTCTCTGAATTGTAAACCATAGAAAGGTATCTATTCACACTAGTGCTGTTTTAAGAAAACACTCCACATGTTCAGTGATGTTTCTGGAGGTGATCGGGAAGGCAGGGACTACTTTTATGATAATGCCTTTCTTACCTGTAGCAGCTATTGCAGTAAATGGATTTTGGCTGAAGGTACCTTAAAGATGTCATAATCATAAAATTTTTATATTGAAAGAAATCTTTAGAGAGTTGTTGCTTGAAAGTTTACCTATCTTAGTCTTTTTAGTACTCTGTTAGGTTTATATTTTTTGATATTCTATGAGTGATACTGTGTTTGTTTCTCTGTTTACATCAAGAGGAATTTTAATGTGTCTTTATTTGTGCTTCATTATAGCATATAGGTCCATTTGTTTATAGTATCTGTGCAAAAGACTTTACTATGCTTCATCTATTGAATTTTAGGCCTTATTCCTTCTGAGTTTGATTGTTACCACATCTGCCCATAATATCTTTGGAACCAAGTTATTTTATGTTAGGCTTGGAGAAATTATTGCAACTGATTAATTATAGTTACTGCAATTTAGCCCAGTAACAGCTAAAGTATACTCTTAAGCAGAGAGGAAGTATCTCAGAATCTGCCTGTAATAGAATATTTTCATTACTTGTTTTAAGTTTTTTTTAGCAGTGACTAGCATATTTCTTCCTCTCAATGTAGAACCCTGGAATGACCTTGCCCCATTACCCTTATGGGGATGGTAATCGTAGTGTTCCACAAGCAGGACCAACTGTACGACCACAAGAGGATACATGGGCTTCTCCTGGTGCTTACGGAATGGGCGCCCGTTACCCCTGGCCTTCAGCTGCGCCCTCAGCATCACACGGGAGTCTCTACGTGACGGAAGGTACCTCACCATGGTCCAGCAGTGGCTCTACTCCGTCACCTTCTTCACCACCACACCAGCAGCCCAAGGTAGGAGACTCTAAATGTTGTTTCTTTGATGCTTAGGTGATTAAGAGAGTACAACATGGAACTTTTAGGCATTGGTCTGTGCTAAATGAGGACTAATTGCACATAGTTGGTGACTATCACCTATAGCTCTACTCTACCTCCTTTTTTAAAATAGACTTTATTTTTTAGAGAAGGTTTAGGTTTGCATTCTTTTTTTAAAAGATAGAAAAATGCTCATTTTCTGTTTGTTGTAATACTATTGGAATGTTAAACACAATCAAGGATTGTATTTTATTACCTCAAATAATCTATAGACAGAAGACAAAACCAATGTGAAATATCTGCATTATTAGCTTGTATGGTTAATTTTAAATTAAACCATAGACTGAACATCACCTGCTTATTACTATGTTCCTTTTCAAGATCTGTCTAGAGGGTTTAACTCTGTAGGGAAAAAACTAATTCCTATCACTAAGTCACTGGATGGATGGTGAGGTGTTCATGATGATGACCTGCCTCAGGCGAGGTTCCCACCGTTATACTCAGGGATACTCTGTCTCTTACTTGACGGGGCACTCCCTTTTATCTTCTTAGGACTGTGGTTTTTTGTCGAATGATTAAAGGAGGAGGTTCAGTTTTATTGGTGGGGAATCCTTTCATGTACCTTTCTGGTCAGGTGAAAGATGTGGGCTAACAAATCCAATATTGATGGAGTCCCATTAAAACAGCTGTTTTTCCCTTTTTGCTCTTCCACTTCAAGGATTCCTCATATCCCTATAGCCAATCAAATCAAGGCATGAACCGGCACAGCTTGCCTTGCAGTGTCCATCAGTACGAATCCTCGGGGACAATGAACAATGATAATTCACATCTTTTGGATTCCCAAGTCCAATATAGTGCTGAGCCTCAGCTATATGATAATGCCACCAATGAACATTCCAGCAATCAAGATCAAAGTAATAGTCTTCCTGAAGAATGTTTATCTTCAGATGAAGGTACACCCCCAAGTATTAAAAAAATCATACATGTGCTGGAGAAGGTTCAATATCTTGAGCAAGAAGTAGAAGAGTTCATAGGAAAAAAGACAGACAAAGCATACTGGCTTCTGGAGGAAATGCTAACCAAAGAACTTTTGGAACTGGATTCAGTTGAAACTGGGGGCCAGGACTCTGTCCGGCAGGCCAGGAAAGAGGCTGTTTGTAAGATCCAGGCCATACTGGAAAAATTAGAAAAAAAAGGATTATGAAAGAATTTAGAACAAAGTGGAAGCCTGTTACTAACTTGACCAAAGAACTCTTGATTTTGGTTGATTACCCTCTTTTCGAGATGCCTGTTGATGACAAGAAGCAATACATCCAACTTTCCTTTGATTTAAAATTTGAAAAACTGGCAAAGGAGTGAAAGAACATTTTAGTTACGAGTTGCTTTCAGTTTTCAGACGAATGAATGTAATAGGAAACTATAAAGTTATCAATATTGCCAAGTAGAACTCACTCCTTAAGAAATTTATGGATATCTTTTAGCTTCTTATCAGCAGGAGGGAAATACACTTTATGTAACAGGCTTATCAGAAACCTACCAGACAAGACTGGATATAATGAGACAAACAGGCTGTTTTTTTAAACCTATGGATTATTTGTCACATTTTTTGTACAGTGTGACTGCTTTCAACATACATTTCATGTGTAAATTACAGTTTAGACTTTAGCCTTCTTGGACCTCTGTTTTGTTTTGTTATTTGTAGTTCACAAATACAGTATTATTCTCTATTTCTTAGTACATTTTGTAGTAATATGTTTAATATAATTATTCAAGAGACTGTATTGACAGCTGGATAGTATGGCAATTCTGAATGAATTTATATCTTTTCATTGCTTCAATATATTGTAATGTGTAGTGAGCTCCAGAGGTAAATTGTTTGTCTCCCTTTTTGTATAGATAGTTTAGAATTTTTACCGCTTCTACTTTTCATGGTAGTAGTGGAAGGCGAATTTGGAAATGGCATTGAGATAAGAACGAAAATGTTCATGGACATTTTTTCTTTTTTTTTTTTCCTTTTTGTCTTTTTTCGTGACCGGTAACGGGATCACAACCCTCGGTGTCACGCCCGTACCGCAACCGGCAACGGGATCGCAACCCTCGGTGTCGCGCCCGCACCACGCTCAACCAGTGAGCGGACCGGTCTCTATATGGGATCCGAACCCTCGGCGGGAGCGCCGCCGCACTCTACCGAGTGCGCCACTGGGCCGGCCCCATTTTTTCTCTTTTGATTTTTTGTTATATTTAAATAAAGATCACTTTAAAATTACCTTTTTTTTTTTTTTAACGAAGTGTATTATCTTTTCAGTATTGCTCCTTCCATAGAGAACATTGTGTTAGATACAGATGAAAAGTTAAGTGCCACAGTGAGTAGAAATAATGATTGCAAAAAGTAGTCAGTGTGATTACTTGGTAATACTGTTTTCCATCTAAAATATTACTTCACCATCAAGATCCCTATGAGCAGATTTCACCTCAGTTTATAGTTAAATACAGTGAGGATAAAAAGGGATTTGTGCTCAGGGAATGAGTCAGCCATAGCTGGAGTAAGGAAATTAATTCTTTTCACTTTTATTTATTTATTTTTTTGTTGGCTGGCTGTTACAGGGATCTGCACCCTGACCTTGGCGTTATCAGAACCATGTTCTACCCAAGTGAGATAACTGGCCAGCCCTACTTTCTTTTTTTAAAGGTAGATTTGATGTTTATCTTTATTTCCCTAGAGTAAAGTACAGAGAAAGAATTGCTTGTTTCGTAAAAGATGTTTGTGACCATTAATAACAGTCATTTTAGAGCCAAATTTAAGGAAGGGATATTGAAAGGGTCTTAGCTTGCCTCGTTTGGGTAGCTCTATGCTGTTATATAGAAGAGACTTAGATAAATAACTTACTTTTTAAATCTGAGGTGAGTTCTAGTATACAGTATCTGTTATTGGAAATACAGATGTTTCTTAATAAAATATCCAAGTGATAATTTTTTCTAGACTGCCAGGCCTATTAGTGATACTAAATGTAATAGTCACCTCCTTTCCTCATAAACAGAACTAAACCAATACAAACCGATGGTGAGAAGAAATGCAATAAAATGTTGGCTGGGTCTTAGGGTCGGGATGGTGATGTTGTAAGATAATATGGTGATAATTTTATTCTAGGGTTTTCATTTTTGGCCTAATATAGGGATGTTTTAAAGGGGCTTTTCTATGAAAATTATAAAATTATACTTGAGACTAAAAATTTAGAAGGGGGAGGACCTTAAAGCTAAGTTACCAGTGAGACAATGACTCATTCAGAAGAGAACACTGCTTAACTTACCGAGTGCCCAAGAGGCCAAGTTCCATTAAGTCTTGATTTGTATGTATATGTGTATGTATATGTTTTCTAACAGTTATTTTTCAAATTTTTGAGATAATTTTAGACTTACAGAAGGGTTGTAAAAATAGTACAGAGTTCTTGTGTACCCTTAACTCACCTTCCCATTAGGTTAACGTCCCATATAACCATAGAACATTTGTCAAAATTAATAAATTAACCTTCGTACAATACTATTAACTAAAGTTGAGAGTTTAAAAAATATTTTATTAGTCTTTTCACTAATGTTCTTTAACTTTTCCAAGATCCAGTCTAGGATCCTACCTTGCATTTAGTTGTCATGTGTCCATAGTGTCCTCCAGTCTGTGACAGTGTATTATAACAGGTGATGCCTGATGTTATAATGTATTTCTGGTGTTGTAAACCTTGATCACTATGCTAAGGTGGTGTCTGTAATTACTAAATATTTTCTGGAGACACTTTGAGACTATGCAAATGTCCTGTTTCTGCTTAAACTTTCACCCTCTCGTTTTTCTATCCATTGGCAGATCTTGCTTGTGGCAATTACTACTGTGGTGTTCTAATGGCGATTTTCTATTTCTCTCATTCCTTTTACATTTATTAATTGGAATTCTTCTGTAAGGAAGAGTTGTGGCTTCTGGATTTATTTTTATTTATTTTTATTTTTTAAAAGATGACCGGTAAGGGGATCTTAACCCTTGACTTGGTGTTGTCAGCACCACGCTCAGCCAGTGAGCTAACTGGCCATCCCTATATGGGATCCGAACCTGTGGCCTTGGTGTTATCAGCACCGCAATCTCCCGAGTGAGCCACGGGCCGGCCCCTGGATTTATATTTTTAATTATAATAAGATATTCAGGATAAGTACAAACTTAGAACTTAAAAATGTAAACTATGTTAAAATAATTCCAAATATCAAAGAAAAGAAAACTAAGTTGGTAACCTGTCTCAGAAAAGAGAATGAACTTAAGAAGGAAAATAATATTAATGATTTGTAGAATTTGTTCAACTTTTGACTTAATATTGACTTCAGATTGAATTCAAAATTTTCTTGACATTTCACATATGGACTTTTTAAAAGTGTCTACATTTATATTACTTTGGGGATCATTTTGTCAAATCTTGAATAAAGTTACCCAGACCTGGCATGATAAACACAATAACTATGTTTTCTTTGTAATAAGCCATTGTTGTTCAAAATGTAAATGCCAATATAAATATTTAAACAAATAATTCCAATGAAGTATCTGGGCAATGGGTTATTGCTGGTGTGTACATGTTCGTGCAGAATTCATTTAAATGCTTTCAAAAATGGAGTTTTGAAAACAGTTCTTTAGTTGGTTAATGTAAATAATACTGTTAAAGTTAGGCTGTTGAAAAACAAGTTGAAGAATATAGACTAAATTGGCATTTTAAAAAAGTTTTGGGAGAATTGATAATTGATGGGGCTTTTATTTTTCATCCTTACTTTTTTCTTTTTAAAAACCTTTATTTTTACTTTTTAAAAAATTTAGTTTACCTCGACCGGCCGCTCACTGGCTGAGCGAGGAGGGGAGCAACACCGAGGGTTGCGATCCCGTGGCCGGTCCCGGCCCGGTACGGGCGCGACACTGAGGGTTGCGATCCATTGCCGGTCACGAAAAAAGACAAAAAGGAAAAAAAAAAAAAATGCATTTTCACTAATGGTTTATGAACTTATAAAAATCACCGACTTGACGCTGGGCGAGAACATCACACTGGATGTCTCTAAGGTCCCTTACACTTCTAACCTTTTTATTTTATACACAAGGTCAGTAAGTGGTAGAGTGGAAGTTAGAGATCAGATCTTTCATTTCCCAGTTCAAGGCACCTTGCCTCACAGCTGCAGCCTATATATTCTTGATTAAAATGTAGATTCATTGTACTAGGGCTATCCAGAGAGTCAGAACCAATAGGAGAAAGGCTGAGAAGTTCCATGTCAGACTGTCTGCAAGCTGGAGACCCTGGGATGCCAGTAAGTGGCTTGGTCCAAGTCCGAAAGCCTCAGAGTTAGGGAAGCTGATGGTATAATTCCCAGGCTAAAGGCCTGAGAAGCTGGGGGCCACTGTTGTAAGTCCTGAAGTACAAAGGCCAGAGAGCCTGGAGTTCTGGTGTGCAAGAGAAGGAGAAGAAGGGTGTCCTAACTCCAGGAGAAAGAGAATTGCCTTTTCTCTGCCTTTTTTGTTCTATCTAGATGCCTCACTGATTGGATGGTGCCTGACCATGTAGGCTGATCTTCCCGGCTCAGTCCACTCGTATAACTTCGTATAATGTATGCTATACGAAGTTATTACGGTAGAAAACCCAATTTTTGTCTGTGGAAAATTTGTTTCTTGTAGGTTATTTTTTGTCCTAACAGTATAGCTTCAGTGTAGGTCTATTTTTATCCATTTTGCTGGGCACATTTCATTCTGGAAACTCATGCCCTTAAATCCTATGAAATTTTCTTGATTTTTTTGTTGTTTTTTTGTTAATTTTTCCCTTCCCCAAATCCAACCTTCTCTGTTAACATTTTCTAGAATTACTGCAGTTTTGATTGTAGACCTCATAGACAGGTTCTTTAATTTTCTTTTCTTTTTTTCCATTCTTTGCCTTCTTACTATTCTTTGTAGGAGATTTATGCAACTTTATCTTCCAACTCTCCATTGGGTTTTACATTTCTGCTGTCATATTCATTTCAAAGAATTTTTTTGTTCTCTTTGTTCCTTTATGGTATTCTGCTCTTGTTTGTGGTTGTAGCATTTTATATATATATTTTTTTTCCTTTTTGTCTTTTTACGTGTCCAGCAACGGATCGCAACCCCAGTGTCGCGCCCGTACCGGACCGGGACCGGCAACGGGATCGCAACCCTCGGTGCTGCGCCCACACCTCGCTCAGCCAGTGAGCGGGAACCGGTCTGCATGTGGGATCCGAACCCTCGGTGGGATCGCCACCACGCTCCCAAGCGGCGCACTGTAGCAGTGCGCCACCAGGCCGGCCCAGCATTTTATATTTTTAAGGGTATTAATGATAATTGATGTTTTCTTCTTACTGAATAATGGATTTCCTCCAAAGTTGCTTTTTCTTTTCTCTTTTACTCTCCATCTTTATCATGTTAGAAGTTTTTCATTCGTCTGTTAGTTCTTGATTGTATTTTTTACAGTATGATTTTATTACACTGGAGACCCAAAATTGTTTCTAGAAAATGCTTACTATTCTGCTTAATTATTTTTTATAATCTTTTTTGGAAGGGATGGGTATTTGAACTCTGAAATTGGGAAGGGGAGACTATCTGGATAATTTTCACACTTGCATGAAAACAGGGAGATTTCACACTCTTATATAGCTTTTCTCATTAGGAGTAGTAGGCACATTTGCTATGATGAAATGTTAGGCAGGGCATATGGCAGCTGCTGAGAGTGAGGATTTAGGCACTAATGGGAACAGGGCACATACTCTCTCATCCAACACTTAAATGTCCTTTTATCTTGCAATATATATTTGGCAAAATTGGCTAAAGTCAAGTGTAGTATTACAAGGTGAAATACAGGATTCTCATTTAAATTTGAATTTTGGATAAACAATAATTTTTAAGTATCAATATGACCCATACAATGTTTGGACATACTTATACTAAGAGGATTTGTTGTTTATCTGAAATTCATATTTAACTGGGAATCCTGTATTTTTTTTTTTTTNCACTGAGGGTTGCGATCCATTGCCGGTCACGAAAAAAGACAAAAAGGAAAAAAAAAATTTAGTTTACCTCAATTCATGGAAGTTAGGAGTTTAAAGAGTTAATTCTATGAATAGCAACATTCTCCTGATCCCACCCCGCATTTTTCCTTCTCTAAAGGCAACCACTTCTGAGTTAAAAAAAAATTGTATTTCCATATTGCTTCTTCTGGATTTATCAATTTTAGGTCCTTTTTTTTTTTTTTTAACTGATTTTCTATTATAGATTATGAGGATTTAGGTTTATCTCTCTGCCCCTACCACACATACATCTCAGTTCCATCCTCCCAACTTCTCAATATAGTTATATGGTAATTTCATTGTACATTATTATGACTATGTAAATGCTCGCCATAGCTCAGCCATGTAGTAAACTGATTATTTTTCTTTACTGAACAACTCCTTGACTTCCCTGAAATTAATCATGTCTTATTTATTTGGTTTGTGTACTTGTAACTAATTTGACCTTCCATTAGTTATCTAAATCTTCTCTATAACATAAATGTATATTTTATTGATTTCAAACTCTTGAAGAAGTCTATCTTGGAGCCTTCTGACTGGAGGACTGGTATGTTTCTGGTACATACTGTCATCCTGGGGATTCCCTTTGCCTCTTCTGTTGGCTTCCTGTTTTCTGTATTCTATGTCTTTCTCTTTCTTAGTTTATTCTCTCATTTTGGTATTCACCAGTGGTTTTCTGGAAAAGGGTATATGGGAAATAATTTTTTTAGATATTGCATATTTGAAAATGTTTGTTCCACCCTGCCTCTGGATTATAGTTTGGCTGGGTATCGAATTCTAGGAACTGATTATCTTAAGGATTTTGAAGGCATTGTTCTATTGACTTATAGTTTCCAGAATTGCTGTTGGGAAATGTGTGCCATTCTGATTCATGATACTTTGTAGAAAACCCAATTTTTGTCTGTGGAAAATTTGTTTCTTGTAGGTTATTTTTTGTCCTAACAGTATAGCTTCAGTGTAGGTCTATTTTTATCCATTTTGCTGGGCACATTTCATTCTGGAAACTCATGCCCTTAAATCCTATGAAATTTTCTTGATTTTTTTGTTGTTTTTTTGTTAATTTTTCCCTTCCCCAAATCCAACCTTCTCTGTTAACATTTTCTAGAATTACTGCAGTTTTGATTGTAGACCTCATAGACAGGTTCTTTAATTTTCTTTTCTTTTTTTCCATTCTTTGCCTTCTTACTATTCTTTGTAGGAGATTTATGCAACTTTATCTTCCAACTCTCCATTGGGTTTTACATTTCTGCTGTCATATTCATTTCAAAGAATTTTTTTGTTCTCTTTGTTCCTTTATGGTATTCTGCTCTTGTTTGTGGTT
>NW_007728838.1:37585-38002 GCF_000696425.1 Galeopterus variegatus
CTCAGCCAGTGAGCCGCCGGTCTGTATGTGGGATCCGAACCCTCGGCGGGAGCGCCGCCGCTCTCCCATGCGGCGCACTGTAGCAGTGCGCCACTGGGCTGGCCCGAATACTGTATTTTTTTAATTACTTTCAATTTTCAAATAAATGTAGAGTCACATGCAGTTTTAAGAAATAATACAGAGATTTCATGTACACTTTATCCAGTTTCCCCCAATGGTAACATCTTGCAAAACTTTATTGCATATTTACAACCACAACACTGACATTGATGCAATTAGATATAGAACAATTCCATCACTGCAATAATCCCTCCTGTTGACCTTTTATAGCGACATGCTTCTCCTCTTCCCTGACACTAAACCCCTGGCAGCTACTAATCTCTTCTCCATTTCTTCCTGTTTTTTGATTTTTTTTTT
>NW_007728838.1:39697-41373 GCF_000696425.1 Galeopterus variegatus
GTATTTTGTTGAATGTACCTCTATTGGGATTTGTCTATTGTCTTTTCTCAGGCTGGGGTTATGGGTTTTGGGGAGGGAGACCACAGAGGTGACTTACCCTTCTTATCAGTCATATCAAGGGTTATACTATCTATCAACATGACTTCTTATACTGTTGTTAAATAACCTTAATCACCTCGCTGAGGGAGAGTTGTTAAATTTCTTGACTATAAAGTTACCCTTTTTTCTCCTTTTCATACTATAGTCTTTGGAAAAAAGTCACTATACACAGCCCCACACTTATGGAATGGGGAGTGATACAGGGTACTTCACTTGATCTTAGCCAAAAGGCCGAGAAGCGATTACAAGTGTGCTTCAAAAGGTTCATGGAAAGATTTGTATGATCTTTCAATTCTGTTTTCCCACAAAATTTTTAAAGTACCCTATACTTCATCTCCTTGAGGGTGGAATGTCTACATAAATTATTTGGAGTTTCCCTGTAAGGGAGATTTGTCTATTCTCTCCTGTTTATTTATTTCAGAATAGACATTTGTTTTATATTCTGGATTATAATCTTATGTGACCTTATTTATTTTGTAGCTTGAATTGTTCTGCTTTGGCCATTGAGAGCGCCTTCAGTGGCCTGTGTCTTTCTGACATACTCCCAACTTCGTGTGCCCCTTTTTTTTTTTTTTTTGCCTTTTTCCGTGTCCGGCAATGGATCGCAACCCTAAGTGTTGCCCCCGTACCGGACCGGGGACCGGCAAACGGGATTGCAACNTTTTTTTTTTAAAGCTCCCATTCTCCATTTCTAAATTTTGTCATTTTAGGAATTTTATATAAGTAGATTCATACAATATGTGGCCTTTAGAGACTGACTGGGTTTTTTCCCTCCATTCACCATACTTCTCTTAAGATTCATCCAGTTTTTTCTTTATCAATAGTTCTTTTTTATTGCTGAATATTAGTCGTTTATGGTGTGGATGTACCAGCTTGTGTAACCATTCACCTGTTGAAGGACATCTGGGTTGTTTCCAGTTTTTGGCTGTTATGACTAAAGCTGCTGTGTACATTTGTGTACAGATTTTTGTGTGGTCATACGTTTTCAATTCTAATGAAATAAAATAATGCCTAGGAGTGCAATTCTGGGTTTGGTAGTTGCATATTTAATTTTTAAAGAAACGGCCAAACTTTTCCAGAGTGGCTATACCATTTTAACATTCCCACCAGCAGTGTATGAGTTTTAATGTATCCTTGCCAGTGTTTGGTGTTGTCACTATTTTTTACGTTAGCCATTCTGGTAGTGATATCTCATTGTGGTTTAATTTGTGTTTTCCTAACAGTTATTGATGTTAACATCTTTTCATGTGCTTATTCACCATCTGTATATTCTCTTCTGTGAAGTATCTGTGTAAATCTTTTGCCTATTTTTTAACTGTGTTTATTTTAACAAACTTTTAATTTTAGAATAGTTTAAATTTATAGAAAAACTGATGATACCACAGAGACTTCCTATATACCCCTCATCGAGTTTCCCCTATTATCAATGCTTTAAATTTGTGTTGTGCATTTGTCAGAATTAATGGACCAATATTGATACATTCTTACTAACCAAAGTCCATACTTTATTTCTAATATCCTTTTTCTCTTCCAGAATTCCATCCAGGGTACACCACATTACATTAAGTCATTATTTC
>NW_007728838.1:44004-55433 GCF_000696425.1 Galeopterus variegatus
TGACATACTCCCAACTTCGTGTGCCCCTTTTTTTTTTTTTTTTTTTTTTTCCTTTTTGTTGTTTTTACTGACTGGTAACGGGATCGCAACCCTCGGTGTCGCGCCCGCACCGGGGACCGGCAACAGGATTGCAACCCTCGGTGCTGCGCCCGCACCGCGCTCAGCCAGTGAGCGGGAACCAGTCTCCACATGGGATCCGAACCCTCGGCGGGAGCGCCACCACGCTTCCCAAGCGGCGCACTTATCCAGTGCGCCACCAGGCTGGCCCTTCATGTGCCCTTTTTAAAAAGCACTTTCTTACTTTCTGGCACTACAAAATGCTCCAGGTTCATCTTGTATATTTCTACTCCAGTTCTAGAATCAGTTATTTCTTCAGTGTGCCCTGGTTCCTCTTATTGAAGAATGGTATTAGAAACCAATATTTGGGCTCCATTTTTTGCTTTTTCACTACTGAGTTTTTTTTGTTTGTTTGTTTGTTTTTTTCCTTTTTGTTGTGTTTCAAGGAAGTTTTTTTTTTTTTTCCTTTTTATCTTTTTTTTACTGACTGGTAACGGGATCGCAACCCTCGGTGTCGCGCCCGCACCGGGGACCGGCAACAGGATTGCAACCCTCGGTGCCGCGCCCGCACCGCGCTCAGCCAGTGAGCGGGAACCAGTCTCCACATGGGATCCGAACCCTCGGCGGGAGCGCCGCCACGCTCCCAAGCGGCGCACTCTCCAGTGCACCACCGGGCCGGCCCTTTCACTACTGAGTTTTGAGAGTTCTTTATGTTTTCTAGATACTAGCTCTTTGTCAGATATGAGGTTTGCAAGTATTTTACCCCACTCTGTTGCTTGTCTTTTTGTCCTCTTAGCAGGGTTTTTCACAGAGCAAAAGTTTTTAATTTGATGAAGTCCAGTTTATCATTCTTTTCTTTTTTTTTTTTTTTAAAGATGACCGGTAAGGGGATCTTAACCCTTGACTTGGTGTTGTCAGCACCACGCTCAGCCAGTGAGCGAACTGGCCATCCCTATGTGGGATCCGAACCCGGGGCCTTGGTGTTATCAGCACCGCACTCTCCCGTGTGAGCCACGGGCCGGCCCTATCATTCTTTTCTTTTCTTTGTTTCTTTGTTTCTTGTTGGCAGCTGGCTTGTACCTCACTTTAACCAACTGAGCTGGTTAAAATTTCCAGCCCCATTTTTTCCTTTTAAGGATGGGGTTTTTGGTATCAAGTCTCTAAGAACTCCTTGTTTACTCTCATTCCTGGAGATTTTCTCCTTTTTTTTTAAGTTTTACATTTTGCACTTGCTCAGTCTGGACACCCTAGCCACGAGGAAATCTTGGCTTGTTGGAAACCTCCAAGGGCTAGGGGAGAGCCATCCTGCTGCTCAGCTTAAACTGAAGTTATCAGTTGCTCTCTAAACAAACAGCCCTCACTGAAGTAAGACATAGAAATCATAAGGAGAGTATAAATCACTTTCCTCAAAGTGAAAAAATCTAAGAGAAATTATTCACGTTGAGGATAGGAACTATTCAGTTGTGGCTATAAAATAATAAAATGCATTTTCACTAATGGTTTATGAACTTATAAAAATCACCGACTTGACGCTGGGCGAGAACATCACACTGGATGTCTCTAAGGTCCCTTACACTTCTAACCTTTTTATTTTATACACAAGGTCAGTAAGTGGTAGAGTGGAAGTTAGAGATCAGATCTTTCATTTCCCAGTTCAAGGCACCTTGCCTCACAGCTGCAGCCTATATATTCTTGATTAAAATGTAGATTCATTGTACTAGGGCTATCCAGAGAGTCAGAACCAATAGGAGAAAGGCTGAGAAGTTCCATGTCAGACTGTCTGCAAGCTGGAGACCCTGGGATGCCAGTAAGTGGCTTGGTCCAAGTCCGAAAGCCTCAGAGTTAGGGAAGCTGATGGTATAATTCCCAGGCTAAAGGCCTGAGAAGCTGGGGGCCACTGTTGTAAGTCCTGAAGTACAAAGGCCAGAGAGCCTGGAGTTCTGGTGTGCAAGAGAAGGAGAAGAAGGGTGTCCTAACTCCAGGAGAAAGAGAATTGCCTTTTCTCTGCCTTTTTTGTTCTATCTAGATGCCTCACTGATTGGATGGTGCCTGACCATGTAGGCTGATCTTCCCGGCTCAGTCCACCAACTCACACACCAATCTCTTCTGGAAACATCCTTACACCCAGAAGTAATGTTTTACCAGTTCTCTAGGTATTCTGTAATCTAGTCAAGTTGATACCTAAAATTAACCATCACAAGTCCACCTTTTGTCAACTTGGCACTCATAGGCATCTCCTTAAACCATGCTTAATCTACAAATAAAGACAATAACATGGTAATAGTTCTGCCTAACGTGATATGACTATCCCGCATACAACCAAAAATACACTGATCCCTTCCCCAGAAGAGGAGGTACAGTCCTAGGGTGATGTTTACTCTTCTCCTTATATTCCATATAAAATAAATAATACTGACATAAAGTCAATATATCTTATGTTACATGATAAAGGAGTAAGAGAGGAATGAAAACAAAGATATTTGCTTAATGCACACATGAATTCTTTACAAAATAGGGAGGAAATATAACAATTACAGTCCTCATTTCTATAACTGGTTACAAGAACGTAGCTGGTATTTATAACTACCTTCTACCCATTCTGTATTGCCTTTGCCTCTAGCAAGCATCTCAGCTAGTCATGGTTATTTACCTGGCAGAGTGACCCAAACCTTCATTCCTCAAGTGTCCAGGCTATATTCTTAGTCCTGCCTGGATTGGGTTGGTGTCATTTCCCACTGACCTTATTCACAGGGCCTGTTAATACTAAGAGATGCCCTAAGGGATCTCCTGTATTCCAGACATACTCTTCCTTATATCCATTGTGGAGCAGAATTTCAATTTCCCCTTGGTGGTCTGGGTCAGTCACCCCAGCCAACACTATAACTCCCTTCTTAGCCTGTTGACTCAGAGGCATGAAGAGCCCAAAGTGGCTGGGTGGCCGGTATGTATATGTACACATTTAGTTTTAGTGTAACAAAACAACTTACACACTTTTAACATTTAAAACTGAGTATCATCTTTCTTTTCCAGTGAAACAAAGAAAATTTTGAAATAAACAGGAACAAAATTAACAATAGAGAATGTCAGTTCCAAATAAGATCCTGCAAGTTCTGCTGATTCTCCCATCGAGTAGCAGGGTTCAAGTCATCATTAAGAAGAAATTTTATTTTTAAAATGTCATCTTAAACCTCAAGAATGTCTATTAAAATCACAATTTAACATGCCAAAAGAAGCCATGTTGTCAAAATGCCCACTTAACTTGCCCAAACATTTCAAACCCACCCTTTGCTGACCTTCTATAACCCCATTTTTTTTAAGGTTTTTTTTGTTTGTTTGGGGTTTTTTTTTTTTTTCTCCTTTTTTAAAAAAAAAAGAGAGTGGAGAGGCTGGCCGGTTAGTTCAGTTGGTTAGAGTGCAGCCTTATAACACCAAGGTCACGAGTTTGGATCCCCATACCAGCCAGCCACAAAAAATAATAAATAAATAAAAGTAGACGGATACATGTTGGTAAATACTAACTGCACATAGAGACATAGCGTAATCTCTGAGCCCAATATATAGAGAAAGGACGAGAAAAGCTAGAATTCTAGGCACTGCTACACAGGGGCCTAGCAACCCCCAGCTTCCAGTAGAGCGCAGGGAGCAGGGGGTTTATTCCCCACCACAGAGCATGGTAGCTTTGATTCCATACAGTTTGGGTTGAGACAGGAAGGGATAAAAATGAATTTGGAACGTAAAGGGTTAGAGATTCCTTTCCCATTGTGTTCTGCTCAAGATATTTATCCCCAAATTAAGTTGGGAACCATGGTACAGAGAAAGGAGACCTCAAGAACAGGGCAACTGAACATAAGAGGGAAAAAAAGACTGTAACTTGCTCTCAGAGACTGGAGGAAATTTTTAAAAAGGAAGGTTGGAATCCATCGGTGTTACTCATCTCCTTTATCCTCCTCCTTCCTCACCTTCATCCTCATCCCCTTCATCGGTATCTTCCAATCCTTCTTCATCATCACCTTCTCCTTCCCCTTCATCATCTATGCCAGGAACCAAGTAGTCCTGTAATGCCTGTAATGGATTTGGCCAAATATCTTTTTTTTTGGATGGCTGCTATGGGGACCCAAACCCTTGACCTTGCTGTTATAACACCAACTGAGCTATCTGGCCAGTCCTGGCCAAATATCATTTTTGATGACCTCTCCTAACTCATCTGCAGCCGCATTAGAATGCTCAGTGAACCAGGCAAGAAGCTCTCTGGCTCCTCATGCTGCCTCTTCCTGCTGGCTTTATTCTGCATTTGACTTGAATGTTTTGTCAAATCCTTTCCAGATTTCTATTTGATTTTAGAGGACTTTAAAGATGCATCACCACTCCCATTCAGATGAAATTCTTTGGAGAGAACTTTATTTTCTTTTTTCCTTTTTGTCTTTTTTCGTGACCGGCAATGGATCGCAACCCTCAGTGTCGCGCCCGCACCGGACCGGGACCGGCTATGGGATCGCAACCCTCGGTGTTGCTCCCGCACCTCGCTCAGCCAGTGAGCGGCCGGTCTGTATGTGGGATCCGAACCCTCGGCGGGAGCGCTGCCACACTTCCCAAGTGGTGCACTGTAGCAGTGCACCACCGGGCCGGCCCCGAGAACTTTATTTTCAAAGTAAGGATTTTCATCAAAATAAAAATCTTTTCTGTAACCTGACTTAATATCTTCAAATTCTGTCACTTCGACTCTGGTCAAATAATGTGGCGCATCGTTGCCTTCCTTCCCAAGCAGTGCAGACACTTTTGGATAGTTGACGATGTTGTTACCCGAAAACCTGGGATTTTGGCAATCAATTCTGACCTCTTCTGAGAAAATGGTTGGTGGAGTTTGTTATATTTCTGTTCTACTTTCAAAATCTCACTGGCTTGCTCTTTAGTCTGTTTCATTTTGTACTTCATCAATATGTTCAATTGCTTCTTGCTGTTCCTTTTCTCCCTTTGGCAAGTGCAGAAAGGTTGACTTCCCCTCTGCCCACAGGGCAGCAGGTAGTCTTGGTTTCTTTGAGGTGGGAGTGAAGACTGGTGTTTGGGGGCCATGCTGCTGAGCAAAGTCTAAGAGCCAGACCCAAGGGCCTCCTTGCTGTTCAGGAAGAAGCTCTGAGAACTCTGGATGACAGTGTTAACTTCAGTTCAGTAGAATCATTGTTGTGTCTCCTGGTGGCAGCATTCCACCCTCTGTAATTAAGATCTCTACACCAGGGGCCTGCCCGGTGGCGCACTGGATAAGTGCGCCGCTTGGGAAGCACGGCGGCGCTCCCGCCCGAGGGTTCGGATCCCACATGCAGACCGGTTCCCGCTCACTGGCTGAGCGAGGCACGGGAGCAACGCTGAGGGTTGCAATCCCGTTGCCGGTCCCCGGTCCGGTACGGGGGCAACACTGAGGGTTGCGATCCGTTGCCGGACATGGAAAAAGACAAAAAAAAAAAAAAAAAAAAAAGATCTCTACACCAGCAGAGCATAAAGTCATAGAGACGGGAAGCAAAATTTTTGCTAGTGCATCACTAGGGGTAATAGTGAGTGGTGACACTCCCATTTCCACCCCTTGATTTCTGGACCTGTGAATCATGACTATGGGAGAAACAGTACTGTACATTGGTCGCTGATTCAAAGTATATACAGCCTTCTGGAGAACCTTGCCCCACTCCTGCAAAGTGTTGTCACCTAGTGGGCACTATAACTGTTACTTCAAAAGGCCATTCCTCCTTTCTGTCAAGCCAGCAGCTTCAGGATGATGGGGAACATGGTTAGACTAGTGAATTCCATGAGCATGAGCCCATTGCTGCACTTCTTTGGCTGTGATGTGAGTTCCTTGGTCAGAAGCAATGCTGTGTGGAATGCCATGACAGAGTTCCTTGGTCAGAAGCAATTTTGGCTGTGATGTGAGTTCCTTGGTCAGAAGCAATGCTGTGTGGAATGCCATGACAGTGAATAAGGCATTCTGTGAGTCCACGGATGGTGGTTTTGACAGAAGCATTGTGTGCAGGGAATGTAAATTCATATCGAGTGTCTATTCCAGTAAGGACAAAATACTGCCCTTTCCATGATAGAAGCAGTATAATGTAATCAACTTGCCACCTGGCTGATCCACCTGGAGTGCCAAATCAGGGGCTCAGTGTTCATCTCTGCAGCTAGCAGACTGAGCAATCCAAGGTAGCCATAGCCACATCCACCTTGGTAAGTGGAAGTCTATGTCGCTGAGCCCATGCATAACCTCCATCCCTGCCACCATGGCCACTTTGTTCATGAGCCCAATGGGTGATGACAGGGGTGGCTGGAGAAAGAGGCTGACTAGTATCCACAGGATGGGTCATCCCATCTACTTGATTTTTAAAGTCCTCCTCTGCTGAGGTCACTGTTTGATGAGAATTCACATGCAACACAAATATCTTCCCATCTTTTGTCCACTCAGAGAGGTCTGCCCACTGACTTACGCAAATCTCCTCTGGAAACATCTTCCTAGACATACCCAAAAGTAGTGCTTTACCAGTCTTGTGGGGGCGCGCCTGGGGTCCTCCCACAGACCCAGAAGGAGAAGGAGCCGACAGGATTACCCCTGGCGTTGGGACCGAGGGATCTCGGGGAAAAGTGAGCCTGCTGCCCGCCAACCCAGCCCCATGAAAGAGACACTCAGACGTGGCAGGGGTTCTGTCAGGGCTGACTTTATTGCTGTTACACTGCAATTTATATAGGCAAGCAGGTAGGGGCTTTCCATGAACTAACCAATCAATGAAAGGATCACGTGGGCATGCATTTTGTACTAACATGTTGAGCATAGTGATCACGCAGGGTTCACGAGTGCGGAAATACTGGAGGACCAATAAAAACCTTTTGGAGCTATCTTGGCTTATACCTTCCCCTACTTCCCGTGGGTGCCATCTTCATCCTCCACCCATAGGCACCATGTGGCTCACAGATAATGTTTGCTCCTAAAAATGGGCCCAACAAGTTCTCTAGGTATTTCTTAATCTAGTCAAGTTGACACCTAAAATTAACCATCACAGTTTATGAACCCCTCTGATTAGATACTCTAGTTATTTGGTCTGAAAATCTGCATTTTTTTTTTTTAAACCGGTAAGGGGATCACAACCCTCGGCATGGTGTGGTCCACACCACACTCAGCCAGTGAGCGCACCGGCCATCCCTATATAGGATCCGAACCTGTGGCCTCGGCGCTCCAGCACAGCACTCTCCCGAGTGAGCCACGGGGCGGCTCTGAAAGTCTGCATTTTTGAAGAGCCTACTTAAGCAGACTCATATTCATTAGAATTTGAGAATCACTGTCACAGCCCAAAGCCCTGATCTTATTATTTTATACAGCATCAGAGACAACTGTGCCTTTTTCCCAACTCCGGATGAGTAGGTGTCAACCAGGGATTGAGGACTTCTGCCTCCAAAAACTGTATCCTCACACACCTAATGCTTTGATAGACATTCAAGACATACTTATTGAATTAAATGAAATAAGGCTCATTCTGGAAAGAAACAGGAATTAAAATGGATGCCTACCTATTATTCCAACTTTGGATATAAAATCCAGTCATTTCATGAGCCCTATATTCTCGCTGTTGCTTTTTAGGCAACTTACTGCCCTTGCATTATCTTCTGCACTGGAGCATGAGGTCAGCAAACTACCACCTGAGACCAGATTTAACCTCTCAACTGTTTTTGTAAGTAAAATTTTATTGGGACACAGCCCCACTCATCAGTTTACATATTGTCTCTGTCTGCATTAATTGATTACAGAGAACTTACAGTTTTAATAGAGACCTTATGGCCCACAGAACCTAAAATATTTATCTGGTCCTTTACAGAAAAAAGTTTTCTGCCTCCTGCATTAAGAAATTGAAGGGGAATAAATAGAGATTATTTCACATTTTGTCTTTTAAGTCTTTTCTAGTAAAAGATTGATATACACCTGTGAACAATAGCAGGTAAAATTAAGTGGGTTTTTATTTTTGAGAGGTATCATAAGGTATTCTATTTGCCTGAAACTACCGGTCTAGTCAGCCTTTTTGGTAACCTAAAATTTATACTCCTTAAGGCTGTATTTCCCAAAGTGTGGATCCCACACTACTTGCATCTAAATTATCTGGCGTGCTTATTTAAAATGTGGATTCCTGGATCCCACCAAAGACCTACTTAATGGGAATTTCTGGAGGTAGGCCTGGATATTTGATTACTTCCTCTTTTGTAACCACCATTGCCCCTCTTAGAGCAAGCAACAAGATACAGTTATTTGTTTACACACTTGTCTCTCCTATTAAGACTGTGAACTCCTTCAGGGTAGGTATGGTGTTACTCATTATTTTTGTATTGCAAGCCCCAGGGTGGGCACATTAATTGCAGTACTCAAAGGGTGGTCCATGGATCCTGTTAGTCCTAGAGACTCTTTCAGGAGTAATAAGGTCAACACTATTTTTGCCATAATAAGACGTGATTTACTTTTTTTTTGCTGTGTTGATGTTTGTACTATTGATACAAAGAAATGGTAGGTAAAATGTCTGCCACCTTAGCATGAATTAAGGCAGTAGTCATATTCTTTGCTGCCATGCATTCATAATTAAGAATAGTGCCAGTTTCACCTAAGAATATACCCTTCATGAAGCAGTAAAAATCATTAATTTTGTTAACTCTTAAACCTTGGGTTTACATCTTTTTCACATTCTATGTGATGAAATGGTTACTATGCATAAAACAATTCTGTTGTATACCAAAGTATGATGACGGTCACTTGAGGAAAAAGCACTCAAATGATTATTTGAACTGGAAGTTGAACTAGCTGCTCTTATTTCATAGAATATCATTTTTATTTGAAAGTCCAACTGACAAACAACTATGGCTATTTGGATTTAGGTATTTAGCAGAACTTTTCTTGAAAACAAAGTGACCTTGTCACTTCAGGAAGACAATTGACAGTATTTGTTGCCAGTGATAAAATGTGACCTTTCAAGAAAAAGGTAGAGGGTCTGGCTGGTTAGCTCAGTTGGTTAGAGCATGGTGTAGATAACACCAAGGTCCAGGGTTCAATCCCTGTACTGGCCAGCCACCAAAAACAAAATGAAAAAAAAAAAAAAAACTGAAAAGAAAGAAGTAGAAGTTTGGATAATTTGAGCTTGACAGCTTCCCAATACTTAAAAACTTTTCTGATGAGATCAGTGATGATTATATTAAAAAAAAAAAAAAAAAGTACAATGAAATGTTAACATCTAGAAGATCTGCATAGTTCAGTGAACTGATATTTTTCCAGATGACTGATACATGACGTCATGAACCATGCACCGTTAAAAGATCCATTCAAAGTGCAAGATAGACCAATGGATTTTAATGGTATCAGAATATGAAGAGTTTATTGACGTGTTTTCAGATTTCACATTGCAACTGACTTTTAAAAAAGGAACTACCATTTATGGCATGAGTGAGGCTAGATTTTCTTCATATTCTCCAACCATAACAGAAATTTTAACAGATTGAATGCAGAAGCAAATGTGAGAATCCAATGGTTTCCTATTAAGCTGGACATTAATTTACAAAAATGTAAAGCAATGCCATTCTTCTCAATGATTTTTTTATTATTTTGGAAATAGTTATTTTTCATAAAAATGTTATTTATGCATGAGATGGGTTTATTACTGTTATCTTAAAATGAATTAATAAATGTTTAAATGTCTCATTCTTAGCTTCTAGTATATAGTGATAAATATAACTTACATAAACAGTACTCTTTAGGGTCTTCAATGACTAGTGAAAAAGGGTGCCAGCCCCCCCAAATTTGAGAACAGCTGGTGTAAAGGAAACAAGATTTGGAGATAGAGAACCCAAATCCAAGTTCCAGTTCTGTCATTTAACTGACTCCTATTTTAGACCAGCTACTTAGTTGCAGGCTATGAAGTCAGACTGTCTGGGTTCATAATTTTAGCTCCACTGCTTGCTGGTAGTGTGATTTTTGGGTGAGTCATTTTACATCTCTGAAGAAAAGGGATAATTACTGTATCTACTTCATCAGGTTGTGGTGAGAATTAAATGAGCTTATACTTGTAAAATGCTTACAACGGTTCCTAGAACATAGTAAGAGCTCAGGAAATGTTAGCAACTGTTATGAATCTATAATATTAACTAGTCATCTGGCAGGATCCTAGAGAATGGGACACAGTCCTGGCATTTTCATGCCACCCATTAATAACAGAAGCTATTTAGGTGTTATAACGTTGAGGGGAAGGTATAAATAAACTTGTAGAGGTTTGTATTTGGCTGTTAATCTGTGAAGAAAATTAATGTGTTATAAAAATTTCCTCTGTTTCCTTTTTCTGAGTTTCTGAAGAAATAACAAAACTGAAAAAAACAAAAAAACAAAAAACATTCCCTAAGCTCTTGCCCTATGATCTAGTTAGAAAATAGGAAAGTATCTTATTTACTACCCAGAGGTCTTCCAGAAAATGAAATCCTCAGGAGAGCAGAGCAGGGCTGCTACTCAGCCTCCTCACTAGGGAATCCATTTCAACTTTTCACGTCTGTTATGTCTTCCTTTTGGGACAAAACTTCCTTTTTGGACAACCTCTCGCAGCTCTTAAATCCTGTCAGTTTCACCTCTGCATCTTTCAGGGGCACCTTTTTGGCAGCCTCTAAATCCCAATAAACGCATAAGGGTAGGGGCCCAAACCCCAGAGGGAACCTTGTTTCCTTGCAAACGCCAGTGGTATCCGTTCTCAGCACCCAGGAGTGGAGCCCCGTCCTCCTCCGACCCGCTCCTTCTCGTCCTGTTTCTCCTCCGGGGCGCGGCATCCCTGCCTCTCCCACGGGTTCCCGCACCGTCCCTGCTTTCCCATCCGGTAGGTGAGCAGTCTGGCCCGGTTGATCCTGGAGAACCTTCCTTTCATTGAAACTGGAAATGCCCCCTTACGGCTATAACGCTATTACCCACTCCTCCCTGTCAAAGCCCCTCTGCCTCACACCCGAGGCTCCGCCGCCGGCCTGAAGAGGAGGGCGCACGCCCTGCCCGCGTGCCCGCGTGCCCGCCCGCGGAGGAGCCACGTCTCGCGCGAGCTCCCACCTCTCGCGACACTTCCCGCCCGTGGCGTGCAGGCCGCGCTCTTGGCCGCCTCGCTGTTGCCCTAGCGGTCTGGCCGGCTGCTCCTCCGCTGCTTGGCCGCTGGGGGCGCGGCACAGCCCGGCATTCCGGCGCCAGCCCCGAGGGGCCGCAGGCTCCGCCCCGCCTCGCCCCGGCTGGGGGAAAGGCCGCGGCGGGGACATGCCGTGCGCCCCTCAGCGAACGCCGGAGAGCGCGAAGGGCGGCGGCGGGGCTGACAGGTGAGACCCCGCGGCTGGGCCGACGAGGCCCGACA
>NW_007728838.1:55594-74310 GCF_000696425.1 Galeopterus variegatus
CGCGGGAGGCGCGGAGCCCGCAGCAGGGGCGAGGGGGCTGGGAGGACGGGCCGGCGTTGGGTGGCTTCGGTTCCCGGGAAGCGGCCGGGGCTCCCCTGGGCTCGACTGCGCCCCGGGGCACCGGGAGATTCTCGTTCCACTAGTGGCTCCGCTTCCCTCTGCCGGGGCTGGAGGCGGGAGGCGACGAGACCCCGAGCTCCGAAGTCCCGGAGCCGGGCCGCAGGCGGCGTGGGGTCGTGGGGAGAAGGAACAGGCCCGGGTGGCTGAGGTAAATTGGAGCTGAGAGAAAGGATGACGGGCCGGAAGCCTGGCGAGCGTCGGCGCACAGGGCGGCCGCCGTCCGCTTTCTCGCGCCCCACGTAGGCGCTCACGAGTGTGCTCTCGGGTCCGCAGGGCTCGTCGTTGCCGAGGGCTGAGGGCTGAGGAGATGGGAGCACGTAGGTCAGAGCCGTCTTTGAGGGAAGTCACTCGTTTTCACCTGAGACGTGGACGGGATGAGTGGGTGTGCGCGTGCGCACAGTGGTCCCAGGCAGGGTTCAGAGTTTGTACCTCAGCCCCGACTCGAGCACGTTCTAGGATCTGTGGAAGTGATGGGTTCCTACGTGGGTAGTTTTATTTTCCGTATTCTGAGATTGCACCGGTCACGTAAATACGCACTGAGAGGGGCCTGTAACCTAAAACCCGGGACGCAGAATACTGACTTGGTCGGAGTAAATTTTCTTCTTTTGGTACTAGGTTTAGATTGAAAATTGGGGTAAAATGTTTCGTTGCAATCAGGTTTTGACCCTGTGTTTCTTGATTCTGGCTTTGTTTTATAACCTATTGTCTGAGTAGAACCATGCAGTTTTCTGAGAGAACTCGGAGCTCGGTGCAAAACCGTTGATGTGATAGAAGCACTTTTGTCTAAAGCTCCTCCTGCCAAATCCAGCTGTTAATGGATTTTTACTCTCAATTATGTAGCGTCCTTACATTGTTTTTTGGGTTTTGTTTTTGTTTTCAGAAATGACTCCTTAAAATGACCAGAGGTGTGTGTGTGTGTGCGTGCACAATTACACTGTTAATAGAAGAAAAATCATTTTCCTGATAGTTTTCTTGCATCTTGTTTTTTAGAGAGGGAAATGTCATCAGTGGAATCACACCAGGAACAGTTGTCTCAGTCAGATCCATCCTCATCATCAAACTCATGTAGTTCCTTTGAGTTAATAGACATGGATGCTGGCAGCCTGTATGAACCAGTTTCTCCGCATTGGTTTTATTGTAAGATAATAGATTCTAAGGAGACTTGGATCCCTTTCAACTCTGAGGATTCACAGCTGCTGGAAGAGGCATACAGCTCTGGTAGGGCTAAAACGATGACTTGTAATAGACGAAGACTTTCATCTCTCTCAAACTATAATATAATGGTCCTTATAGTGAGTGCTATGAAAAATAAATTTTGGGGTCTGGCCAGTTAGCTCAATTGATTAGAAGGCAGTGTTGGAAACACCAAAGTCATGGGTTCAGACTCCCCAAGCCACCCTTCCCCCCACCAAAAAAACTTTTTAGGTTTTTCTAGTTAAGTAATTTCTCACAGCATTTTGTATAGAAGTTCTGTATTAGTACCCAGACAATTTATAATATTCAAGAATTTGGTCTGTATTTCAAAAACAGCATCTATTGTAATTTCTGCATAGTTACCCAATAATATTTTTTATGTTCTAACTTATGTTTTGGTTTTTGTTTATAAAGAGTGTATGTAGGGTGGGGTGTTACATTGCAGAACAATGAACTCTAACTTGTTAATTACTTTTTCTTCTTTTATGAAACAAGAATGGTGCTAGTTATATCATCATGATGGTCATTAATTTACCTTTGATTCCTCAAGCAAAAAAATTCAGAAAAATCTTGCATACTTTTTTTTGAAGGTACTATAATAGTCCCCCCTTATCCAAGGAGGATATATTCCAAAACCCCCAGTAGATGCCTGAAGCCCCAAATAGTACTGAACACTATATATACTATGTTTTTTCCTACACATATATACCTATAAAGTTCATTTTAAAAATTGACTGTCACAGTAGGAGATTAACAACAATAACTAATAATAGAATAGAAAAATTATTATAATATGAGGGGTCTTCAAAAAGTTAATGGAAAGATTTGTGTTATCTTTAATTCCAATTTTTTTTTTTTTTTTTGGGCTGGTAAGGGGATCACAACCCTCGGCACGGTGTTGTCTGCACCACACTCAGCCAGTGAGCGCACTGGCCATCCCTATATAGGATCCGAACCCGCGGCCTCAGCACTACTAACGCCGCACTCTCCCAAGTGAGCCACGGGGCCGGTCCTAATTCCATTTTCCACAAACTTTTTGAAGTACCCTGGAATACTATAACAAAAGTTATGTGAATGTATTGTCTCTCTCGCTCGCTCTTTCTTTTTCTCAAAATATCTTATTGTACTGTACTCATCTATTTTTGGGATAGAGGTTGACTGTGAGTAACTGAAACCATGAAAAGCGAAGCTATGGATAAAGCAAACTACTGTATTATCTTTCCTCAGGAAAAAAACAAAACTGCGTAGTATTTTTCTCATGTTTCATTAAAACCAAGGATGGTTTTGATGGTTGTAATATAGTTAGTGAGAAAGATATGAATTATATTCCATTTTGTTTAATGTTTAGCCAAGTAGAAACTGTTCATTTATGTGTTTCATAACATTATTTGGAGTGTAACTTGAGATTGTATTTTGGGAGACTTATTTTGAAAAAAATTTTTCCTTTCCAATCCTTAATAGGAAAAGATTGTAATGGGAGAGTTGTGCCCACTGATGGGGGTAGATATGATGTTCATTTGAGGGAGAGGATGCGGTATGCTGTATACTGGGATGAACTAGCATCAGAAGTGAGACGATGTACCTGGTTTTACAAGGGAGACAAAGACAATAAGTATGTTCCCTACTCAGAGAGCTTCAGCCAAGTTTTAGAGGTATTCCTTTGACCTTTTTTTACTCATCATTTTCTTCATTTTTTCCTTCTTATTTAATAATCTTTTCTTCCTCTTGTGACTTATTTTGTGATATCCAGAAAGAATTTGGTTCTATCTGCATGCCATTTTATGGCATTTCTTTTTGCAAGTTAGTTTCAAGATAAAGTAGTTTTATTTTCAGATTTTATTATTATTATTATTTTTTGTCTTTTTCGTGACCGGCGCTCAGCCAGTGAGCGCACCGGCCAGTCCTATATAGGATCCGAACCCGTGGCGGGAGCGTCGCTGCGCTACCAGCGCCGCACTCTCCCGAGTGCGCCACGGGGCCAGCCCTATTTTCAGATTTTCAAGTACTGTGGAATCTATATTATGCCTTTTAATTTAGATTTTCTTTTTTTTTAATGGAAAAATATTTAAACTATTTAATATTTAAATATTTAATGCTTAATATTTAATATATACGCTATGACCACAGGATTGGTCTTTTTCTACTTTTATTTTTCTTGCTCTGAAAACTGAGATTTGTTTTTTTTAGTTGGATAGAACATTAATATTATTGACAGAAATACATTTGAAATATTTTTGAAATACTTCAAAAGTTTGTGGAAAAATAGAATTGTAAGATAATACAAATCTTTCTGTGAACTTTTTGAAAGTACCCTCGCATATAAAAATGTGAATAGCGATTATCTAGTCTAGATGATGGAATTAGGGGTAATTTTTTTTGTCCTGTGCTATTATCTGTTGTAGTTTTAAAAGAATATTAAAATAAATTTGATAAATTAGACTTCGATATTCTTACTGAAACTTGTTAATCTAGTAGTATTCTTGTGAATACGTTCAGTTTTAAAAGAAAAGCTATTAGAGAAACCTAATAAAACGTATGTATGTGTGGGTTTTTTTTGTTTTGTTTTTTAAGGAGACTTACATGCTTGCTGTAACTCTGGATGAATGGAAGAAGAAACTGGAATCTCCCAACAGAGAAATTATTATATTACACAATCCAAAGGTAAAGCTAATTAAAGCCATTTCTCTCATATTGGAATTAAAGGTTAATTGCATTACTAAGAAGAACTTAATTTTTTTTTTCTTTATGGACTCTACATAGGATAAATTTTGCAAATTTTATATTCAGTTCACATTCATGAAACTTAAAACTTGTAGCCACTACTGTTATTTATCCTACTTGGCTTATACAAAAGAATTTTTGTAGAGATAATTATGTCGCTTTAAATGAATAAAATCACCAACATATTAGCATATCTTCCATGTGTGGGGTATTGTTGAAAGATCTGTTAGCCTAATGTATTTTCACGGTTCTCATTTCAAGCTGTAGGAATTGCATAATGAAGCTGCAGTTGAGATTTGACGATATGTTATGAAAGACATGTACTTCAAAATGTACTATGTAGAGATGACTATAATGTAAAACATCTTTATTGTTCTGATTTTCTTTATTTAAGCTCATGGTACATTACCAGCCAGTTGCAGGGTCTGATGAATGGGGTTCGACACCCACTGAGCAGGGTCGACCAAGAACAGTAAAGAGAGGGGTTGAGAACATCTCTGTTGACATTCATTGTGGTAATGTTAATCATTTATTTTTTCTTGTCTTCTGATACACTTATTTGCTTATTCCTTAAATTGTGAACTTTTTCTGTGGATTTGGATTACCTCAAGGCTTAAAAATGATGTTTACTCATATGGGCATATTCTGAATTAAGATTAGCATCACTTCATCTATTAAGAATCTTAATAGATGTAAAAGTCTCTTTTAAAGCTAAATACATATGGTCAGATGGGTAAAATTTGGCTGTAGTAATTGGGAGGTCACTAAATGCAGATTAATTTATTTAGTCCTAATATTAAAAAGTGTGATTCCACCTGATTGACTAGAAATATATTCCTTCTAACTCCTGTCCTTGAAGACTTTGAACTAAGGAAAACTACTTTTCTGTAGGACCTTTATGTTTATCCATTGCTAACTAGCTAGGATTGCTTATGGTTGGTTTTATAATATATTTAACTGGATTCCTTTTATCTCGTGTAGGAAATGACTTTTCTCTTGGACAAAATCTTAGATTTACTGTAATTTAAAAAGACGAGTTTAAGTTTTCAGGCTTTAAAAACATACCAGATATCATTAGGACAATTGATGAAAATGGAATATTAGATAAAAGTATTCTATCAATGTTAAATTGCCTGGATTCAAGAACTGTACTGTGGTTATGTAAGAGAATATTCTTAGGAGATAGACACTAAAATATTAAAGGGTTAAAGAGATATGGTGTATGCAGCCTAATGATGTATGCAACTTGCTCCTAAATGGTTCAGAAAAATAAATGCATGTACGTACAGAGAGAGAGAGAGAGAGAAGAATAAAACAAATGTGGTAATTGTTAAAAAGTTGAATCTGTGTAAAAAGTATATGGGAATTTCTGTATTCTTCCAGTTTTCTGTAAGTTTGCAGTTACTTAAAAAGTTTTTAAAACTTGAAAAATTTTTCACAGACTTATTTAAAGATAAATTCAAAGTATAATCAATGTATTTTTACTACACAGTTAAATATTATGTCTTTTAAGTTGTCTGTTTGTATTTTGACGTGCTCATATTTGTTATAAGGTTGCACTCTAATCTGCTGAGCCAATTGGCCAGCCCTAACTTGTTCATATTTGTTACCTGTTTATTGTGAATGTTTGATTTTAGAATATGACTTATTACATATCTTTTTTCTTTTATTTATAGGGGAACCTTTACAAATAGATCACCTGATTTTTGTAGTCCATGGGATTGGACCAGCCTGCGACCTTCGCTTTCGAAGCATTGTACAGTGTGGTAGGTTTACAAAGGATATAAGATTAGAGCATTTAAGGAGAGTATTAGTCATTGCTTCTGTGAGCTGAGAATAAAGCATTGTATTTGGTCTGTTGTCTTAGCTGCATAATAAGATTTGGAGAGCTAAAGACAGGTGGCAAGGTATAGTAAAGCTTCTCAGCTTAGAACTAAAGTGCTGGTAATTTCCTGGGGCTAGTAGTTTATACTCTTAACCAATAATTCTTGAGTGAACAATCCCTTAATCCCTATAAAAGTGTTTTATGATGTTATGGTTCTGTTTCTAACCATTCGAAATTTAAAGGGAATCATAAAGATGATGTAGAGTTTAAATGAATAGCAGAAGCTTCAGTCATTTTTATAATACTGATTGAAAATTTTAAGTCATTACTGTAACTTGACTTGGAAAGGTAATGTCCTCTAAAACTTGTAGTAGTCAAAGTCTAATTGCTCCGATCAAGGAGTCTTACTCTACTGGCTAATGTTTCTAAGTATAAACTAGAATTGTATTTTGGAAGGTTAAGATCAATGTGATACAAATTTCAAACAGCAGTGTATTTTTTTAATCTAAAATATTAGGAGGTTGTATTAGTCCATTTCGGTTGCATTTAACAATACCTGAAACAGGCTGGCCCGGTGGTGCACTGCTACAGTGCGCCGCTTGGGAGCGTGGCGCTGCTCCCGCCGAGGGTTTGGATCCCACATACAGACCGGTTCCCGCTCACTGGCTGAGCGAGGTGCGGGTGCAGCACCGAGGGTTGCGATCCCGTTGCCGGTCACGGTCCGGTCCGGGCGCGATACTGAGGGTTGCGATCCGTTGCCGGACACGAAAATGACCAAAAAAAAAAAAAAAACTGGGTCATTTATAAAGAAGTAAATTTTATTTCTTACAGTTTTGGAGGCTGGGAAGTCCATGGCTCAGGGGGCACATCTGGTGAGGGCCTTCTTGGTGGGAGCTCTCTAGAGGGTCCCATGGCAACCAAGGTACATGGTGAGAAAGGGCTGAGCAAGAGAGCGCTAACCTGTTCACTCACTGTCCTTATTAAAGAGCCATCAGAATTGTGCCCATTACTCCATGAGTGGATCAATCCATGCACAGCCCTCATAATCTAATCACCTCTTAAAGGCCCCACTTTTCAAATACCGTAATTGGATTTCCCACCCTCTTAGCACTGTTACTATGGGGGGTCAAGTTTCCAACACAAGAACTGTTGGGGGACACATTTGACCCATAGCAGTGGTAGTGGTTTATAAGAACCAGAAAGTTAGCATAGGAACCTGACTGCAAGACTAACTGACATAAAATCATGTGATTTTTAATTTTTTATTGAAATAGTATTCACACCACTTAAGTTTTGAAGTTAGCTTTTCTTTTGATAAAATGTTTCGTATGGTAAAAGCATGTTCTACATTAAAGGATCTTTTTTTATATGCACTAATAATTTTTCCTGAATTTCTCTTTACTGTTTTTCATTCAGTCAACATCTGTTGTAAGCAGATGTATTTGGAGTAATTATATGATTTGTTGCATCCTAATTCTGCAGATTCTTTGCTTCACTGTTAATTTTCTTTTCCAGTTAATGATTTTCGCAGTGTTTCCTTGAACTTGATACAGACGCATTTTAAGAAAGCCCAGGAAAATCAGCAGATTGGGAGAGTAGAATTTCTTCCAGTCAACTGGCACAGTCCTTTGCATTCTACTGGTGTGGATGTGTGAGTAATAACTTATACCTTTGAGTTGTTAACTGTGATTGTAATATGTTTTCTAATTGTCAGTATGTTTAGGGACACGTCTGCTATAGCCAATTGTATATTTAAAATTTCTTAGAGATACATTATTAAATGCTGATCAGTGCCTTGGTTTAACTTGCCCTGGTTAGGAGTAAAGAGCTGTGTGTATCTTCAGTATGTTTTACTGGCTCACTAGTATTTACTATTACAGTTTCATTACTTCTCTAGCATTAAAGCCAAACATTGTTTGCTTCCCATAGTGTATAAGCATTTCCATCTTAGATGTAAAAAGTCATTCATACTCCAAGGTGTACAAAGTATTTTTTTTCCTTTTGTGATCATGTTTAAATAATATTCATCCAAATTTAGGAAAAAGGGGAGGAAATCCCCAAATATTAAATATTTATAACTCGAGGTATAATTGGTATGATGGGTGTGTGTGTGTGTGTGTGTTAGTTATAGGGATTGAACCTTGGTGTTATCCGCACCACCATGCTGTAACCAACTGACCTAACTGGCCAGCCCAATCAATGCCTTTTTTTTTTTTTTTTTTAAAGATGACAGGTAAGGGGATCTTAACCCTTGACTTGGTGGTGTCAGCACCACACTCTCCCAAGAGAGCCCCAGGCCAGCCCCCAATACAATCCCTTTTAAGTGATGGCTTTCTTATGGTATATGTCCCATAGTTTTGTTTATGAAGTTTGTGCTAATGTCAGAGAAGGTTGCCTCACATTGAGGATATACAGCTATCGGCTTTCCAAAAAGAAGTGTGTTCATAATATAGTTCTCGAAAAGAGCTAGGAAATGCTTCTCTGGAAGATAAAGGTAGTAGTCAGCATTGTTTCATGCTGGTCTTGGAAATGGCTTTTTTGATTCTGTGTCTTTCAGTTCTTAACACATTGTGATTAGAATATGTTCCATGTGCCAAACGTTCCACTGTGGTGTTGCTATTAGGTGGAGTCTACATTCTTTAATATTTTAGCTGATGCTAAGAGGTTAATGAGGGCACATAGCCCTCTCTGAACTGCAGAAGCTGTTGAATATTAGAGGAATCTTTCTGGAAATTCGAGAAAGCTTTAACTGGAAGTTGATTTAGACTATGTCACCATGATCTTCCTTTGCTAAATATGAGTTCTGTTTGCCATTGGCATCTGACATTCTCACCTTTTTCTGCTTTTAGAAATTCTGCACTGAGAGAAAGAGAGCTGATTCTTTATCATTTGACTTGTGATCAAAAGACCTTAATGCTGAGAATTCTAAGAAAAGCCTTTTGTATCTTTTTTCTTAAGAAAATTTTTATTATAGAGAATTTTGTACATATTAGTATATTTAATGAATCTTCGTGTACTGACTATCTAACCCCAACAAGCCTCAACACATGGCCGGTTCTGCTCCATCCATATATCTTCACACCTCAGTCCACTGTCCCTCCTTCCACCATATTATTTCTGCATCAAATCTTAGACATCCTATCAGTTCACCTGTAAATGTTGCAGTGTGTATATTTTGAAGGATTTAAAAATATATATAATCATAACACCATTACCACGCCTACAAAAATTCTTAATATCATGTCACTGAAATTTCCACTTGTCTAGTAAATATTATGATTTGTATATATTTAAAAATATATATAATCATAACACCATTACCACGCCTACAAAAATTCTTAATATCATGTCCCTGAAATTTCCACTTGTCTAGTAAATATTATGATTTGTATATGCGTATATATACATACACAAATGTATACAGACACACATTTTAAACTGTATTCCAAATAAAGTCCATACATTGCAGTTAGTTGGTATGTCTTTTAAGTTTCTCTTAATCATCTCTCCATTTAGATCCATTATGTTCTTGCAGTTTATATGTTGAAGAAACTGGGTTGTCTGTCTTGTGGGGTTTCTTACTCTGAATTTCACTGACCACATCCCTTTGGCTTCATTAAACATGTTCCTTTTGTCCCTTGATTTTCAATGGATATCAGTAAACATCTCGTGTATCATTAAATGTCTAAGCTTCAAGGCTAAGCTAGACAATAACTTAGAGGTGGCTGTGGAATGTATTTAGGTTTCCTACTTAAAATATCTTTCCTTTTTTCAGAGATCTGCAACGAATAACTCTGCCCAGCATTAACCGCCTCAGGCACTTCACCAATGACACAATTCTGGATGTCTTCTTCTACAATAGCCCCACCTACTGTCAGACTATTGTGGACACAGTTGCTTCTGAAATGAACCGAATATACACACTTTTTCTGCAGAGGAACCCTGATTTCAAAGGGGGTGTATCCATTGCTGGTCATAGTTTAGGTAACAAATGAATTCTCTGTGACCAGAGAGGACTATCATATTTTAAAGACACCTGTTTTTGAAGTACAGTGTTTTTGATCAGTATCAGATTCAAAGGTCTAGAAGTGGTCTGTGATGAAGAATTTGGAAGGGGTTGGAAGGGTGGTGGCAAATTGGAAGGAAAGACTCCCTGCTGTATAGATTTGCTTATATGTATAATTGGCTTATTACTTTTTTTTGTAACAGACAGCCATTTAGTGCTAATGCTTAGAAATTGTCCCTTCTTTCTTCTATTTTACTTTTAGGTTCGCTTATATTGTTTGATATCCTAACAAATCAGAAAGATTCTTTGGGGGATATTGACAGTGAAAAGGTAATTTAGATGTTCAGATAGGTTCTCTTGCAGTATTCTTTAGTGAGGATTTTTAGATTTTAGACTTTTTTGTTTTTAGCTGAGTTTAGTGTCATGCTATGGCATTAAATTTACATTTATTTTAATTTTAACAGACTTGTAATTGTCTTTCATTCTTGGATAATAGAAGCAAGATAGTAATATACTTCCTCTAATAATTGCCATATTCTAAAGCAGTCATAGGTGTCTTATTTTCCTTTATAAATATGCCAAGTGATCTAATAATAGTATAATTCTATTAATAGTAATAGAATTATAGAATCATTGAGCTAAATGGAGTTTACATATGAGGAAATGAAGAATGAATTGGATGCAAATTGGTATGAATTATAGAAATTCTGTTTGAAAGCAATGGGGGGACTTGATGCTTAAACATATCTTTTAGTAAAACAAGGTACTGTGAACATGTATCATATATAGTATTGATTTGGTACTTACCATATACTATGTTGTATTTTTTTCTCTTTTTATTTAAGTGTTCTATATCTCCTGTTGGTTCATGAGTTCTTCCAGGGCAGGGGCTTTGTTTTAGACTTTTATTTCTGAAGCAATGTTTCCCCAATAAGAGCTCATTAAATGTTTGTTGATGATGAAGAATGTTTTGATAATCATCCATTTATTTATTCACTGAAAAACATGTTTTCAACTAAAGTTGTGAAAACTTGGAGATCAGTAATCTCTTCATATATATTTTATGTTACAATTTATATAACGTTAAGATTTCACTGTGGAAATCTTTCACTTTATAAGATTTCACTGTGAACTCTTATATAACACATTTTTTTAGTGCAAAATAGTATTAATAAAGGAAACACTAACTGAATTTTGGGAGTATGAACTTTATGATTTTAATTTTAGGATTCCCCAAATATTGTTATGGATCAAGGAGATACACCAACACTAGAGGAAGATTTGAAGAAACTTCAACTCTGTGAATTCTATAATATCTTTGAGAAGGAGAAAGTAGATAAGGAAGCTCTGGTAAAAATAACCTTTTTAAACTTTATGCCAAACCATTTTCAGTATTTTTGTTGTTTATCTTCGTCATGTTTACTAAGAGCCTGCCCTATAGAGGCTTTCTAAACATAAATACTTTGTTATCATTAATAATGTTCTTTAGCATTATTTGTTTGTTTCTTACCATATAAAGTGATCTTTGTTTTGTGAGAGTTCAAAGTTCAGATGAGCCATATTGATATCCATATAGCAGTGGAGCAAAAACCAAACTGCACAGCTCAGAGAAAACATGAGGGTAAGAACAAACCCCTAAATGATCACAAACTAAACCAACTTGTATTTTCTGTTACACTTTCTAGAGCTCCACTACTGCTACTTGTTTATTTGTTTATATTTTTTCCCACTTCTGTTGTGCTTTTTTCTGGTTTATGATACATTTATTCATCTAACAGATATTTCTGAAATACTGTGATGAGGCATACTATACCAAGTACTGAAGATAGTGGTAAATAAGACATATATGGTCCCTGATTTCATAATGTTTATTGTTTAGTTGGGAAGACATACATTAAATAACCACAGACATAATTATTATAATTATAAGTACTAAGCAGAAAAAGTACATAGTGATATAAGAATGTATGATAGGATAAACTAACGTAGACTGAGAGGGTGAAGGAACCTTCGTTAATAAGATGAGCAGCACTTAAGTTGAGATCTTGATTGTTAGTCTGTTCCAGACTTCTGTGTTTGCTTTGTGTTCTCACTGCTTTTGTCCATGAGAAGGAGTATAATCCTCAGGAAGGTGAGATCTGAGTGAGCATGGAAATCAGAGTTTTTCTGTTATGAAGTCATTAGGTACCCAACTGTTCTATGTTTTTTGTTTTGTTTTTAACAGTAATACAGTGTTATCTGTATTACTATAACATTGATACCGTAGTATTGATACTTTCTATTCTTCTTTGGACTGTTGTATGAATTAAATAGGCTTTCCTTCTTGAAGTTACTGATGTTATACCATTACAGAGTGAGAGCAATATAAAGCAAACAGAGTGCCTAGGTCTTATTTCTTTCAGGGTACTGGACATTTCACTGACCTTACTTTGCCTAGAAATAATAAAGATATTTGGTTTTCTGTGCCTAGGCTTTATGTACAGACAGAGATCTTAAGGAAATGGGAATTCCCTTAGGACCAAGAAAGAAGATATTAAACTATTTCAGGACCAGAAAAAATTCAACGGTATGCACCTAGTATAGCTTGTCGGATGAAGCAATTCTTTGATGTCCGTGATATATCCTTGTGCTTTGAGGGTGGTTACTCTGGGAAGCTAAGCAGTTTTGATAGTTGATGTATGGCTGTCTTTTTAGAAATCAAACACATTTTCTTTATTCATATCCTTAAAAATGTTATTAGCTTCAGAAGTCTTATCTCTCAACTCTTCCTACCATTCACTTTTTTTCTTTTTTCTTTTTATAACAGCTTTATTGAAATATAATTCATATTACATACCATGAAATTTACCCTTTTTAAAGTATAAAATTCAGTGGTTTTTAGTATATTCACAGTTATGTAATCATCACAACTATCTAATTCCAGAACATTTCCATCACCCCCAAAACAAATCCCATATCCATTTGCAGGCACTCCCCATTCTTCCCTGCCCCCAGCCTCTCTCAACCACTAATCTTCTTTCTGTCTGTATGGATTTGCTTATTTCAGACATTCCATATAAATGGAATCATACAATGTATTGCCTTTTTTGAGTGGCTTCTTTCACTTAGAATAATCTTAAGGTTTATCCATATTGTAAAAGTACTTCCACATTTAGTTTTTCTGGCCACTGAATTTCTTTCCATATCTTAGTAGTTAATTCTTTTCCAACTTTTTAGCAGGTTCTTTTTTTACTTTTTATTTTTTTGGTGGTTGGCTGGTACAGGGATCCAAAACTGTGACTTCAGCAGATTCTTTTTTTTTTTTTTTTTTTTTTTACAGATGACCAGTAAGGGGATCTTAACCCTTGACTTGGTGTTGTCAGCACCACGCTCTCCCAAGTGAGCTAACCGGCCATCCCTATATAGGGATCTGAACCCATGGCCTTGGTGTTATCAGCACCACACTCTCCCAAGTGAGCCACGGGCCGGCCCTAGCAGGTTCTTTTTTAAGAACTATTTTTGGCCTGGTATCTGTATTATATTCTTTACCATAGATACATCCTGTTTGCCTTGATTACAAAGGCACAGCATGTCACAGAACTCCTTAGCAGTCCTCTACAATTCTTCTCACAGTGTGCTGCTGTTGTTTTCTCTCATGATGGTTGCCTGTATTTCAGCTGCTGCCCAAGTGGCTGTGTACAACTTTCGTTGTAGAGCATATCTAATTCATAATTTGAGGCTATTGTTGTTTTCATCAGCTTTATCTTGTTTTCTAATGGACTGTTCCTAGAATCATTGGCTACCATTTTAAAACTTTCCAAAGCATCTTTTCAAATCAGTAGAAAGCTATAATCCTTTGGCCATTTTTACTATATAGTACCTTTTCCTAATTAATTTTTATTCTTTAGGGTATTAATAGATCAACCCTGCAGTCAGCTTCAGGGGCGAAAATCCCCAAAGAATCTGAGTTCTGCAGTAGTAATGATGATACTAGAAATGATGAATATCTGGATGTTGGCATTGGGCAGGTAACAATGCTAATTCGCTTTGGTCATTTTACTGCCTGCCATTGGTATGGTAGGAACAGATGTAACTTTTCTTATTAATGAGAAGTGCTTTTATTTCCTCCTTCCAGGTGTCTGTAAAATACCCCCAGCTGATCTATAAACCAGAAATATTTTTTGCCTTTGGATCTCCCATTGGAATGTTCCTGACTGTTCGAGGACTAAAAAGAATTGATCCCAATTACAAATTTCCAACATGCAAGGGTTTCTTCAATATTTATCACCCTGTAAGCATTGTGCAGCTATTGGTGGATTTATGTGAATATTAGGGCTTATAGGTAAAGAGTATATGATTTTCTGTTGTGTTGATTTTTTTTTTCTATCCTATTTTCTATTAATAAGATGATTAATAGTACTATTGATCTGGAAGCGAGGGGGCAGAACAACTCTACATTACTAAAATGATCTTGTAATTATTCTTGCCTAAGATATACAGTTCTCAGACTGTCTTTCTTCAGCAGTGGTAAATGTAACTATTATTTTTGCTATGTAGTTTGATCCTGTGGCCTATAGGATTGAACCAATGGTCGTCCCAGGAGTGGAATTTGAGCCAATGCTGATTCCACATCATAAAGGCAGGAAGCGGATGCATTTAGGTAAGTCTGATTATAAAACTTGATAATTCCAGACTTTCCAGCCAGTGCAAACTGAATGGACCTCATTCACTGTTTTGCTGTGTTGTGCCTTCAACTCTTCTAAACCATTTAACGCTCTTTATTCATATGCGCTTCAGAACTGAGAGAGGGCTTGACAAGGATGAGTATGGACCTTAAGAACAACTTGCTAGGTTCATTGCGGATGGCTTGGAAGTCTTTCACCAGAGCTCCATACCCTGCCTTACAAGCTTCAGAAACTGCAGAAGAAACTGAAACAGAACCTGAATCAAGTTCAGAGAAGTGTAGTGGTAAGTGAACACTGTACACATTGATTACCTGCATTAGGCCAGATAAGAGGGACTCCACGTGTGGAGTTTTTATTCTCCCAGGGCCTTCTTACCTTTCCCTTTTTATTGTGTAGAATGCATACGATGAGTTCTAACGGTCCTTCAGCTCTGCTAATCTTTTTTGTAATCTTAATAGCTACAAATTATAGAAAAACATTATTTCTGAGGAAAAATGTCAAGAGAAGCTGAGCATCTGATAACTAGGCTTTAGAACATTTCCCACTTGGGAACTATGATGATATTAAGAGCCTATTCTCTAAAGTACCTTGCTTTTACAGGGGGAATGTGTATATTTGTGGGTCAGTTTTATTTTCCTGGCTGGGTACTAGCTAGGATACTCTCCACTTAATTTTACAGTTAATATTGCATTCTTCTGCTTTAGTTTTTAACTTCTGAAGACCTCTATCAAAGGAATAGGTGATGAGATGTGTTGAGCAAAAGAAAAAAAGGGGGTTGTACAAAATTAGTGTGACAAGAGATTGAGAGGAGGAAGATGGAGAGAGCTCTCTGAACAGAGCTCATCCTACGGTAAACTTGGAGTCTGAGATGAAGAAACAGGAGAACCCTTGAGGGCTGAAAGCTTTTAGATTCTAATTATGGTTCTTCTTATCCAGACATTGACACAGAAGAGACCTCTGTGGCAGTTAAAGAAGAAGCCCCACCCATCAAAGTGGGAATGCTGAATGGAGGACAACGCATTGACTATGTACTACAGGAGAAGCCAATTGAGAGTTTTAATGAATATTTATTTGCTTTACAAAGCCATCTATGCTACTGGTAAGCGTTTTTGTTTATTTTTTTGTTCAGTTGTTTCACAGATACTTGATATGTGTAGAAAAAGGAGGATAGGCCAGTGTTCATTTGGGATTGGAATGATTTTTTATTTAGCCAGTTGCAAAATAGCATAATCATGTCATTTAAAGAAATCTGGTTTAAACATGTTTGGTTTTTTTTGGTGCTGGCTGGTATGGGGATCTGAACCCTTGACGTTGGTGTTACAACACCACACTCTAACCACCTGAGCTAACTGGCCAGCCTTGTATTTTGCAGTTGGGTAGAGCATGGGACTAATGATGCCAGCAACCATTGGTTCAACTATGGTCTTAAAAATGTGTCTTTTGGCAATTTGGATGCATGTGAATGAACTGGAACAAATAACAGTACTATTGCTGAAAGTATTTTAAGAAACCCATTGGAAAGCATTTGCAGTAGTTAGATCAGAATTAACTATTATTAAATATAATTAATTACCTGATGGATTGTAGAATGGATTAATGGTGCTTATCAAAATTCATACAGTATGAATTTAATAATAATCTCTCTATAATAAATACAATAGAGGCCATAATAATAAAATCAAAGTGCAATTCAGCAAAAGCAGTCTTATAAGGGGCCAAAATAATGCTCTTTAAGAATGACCTCTGCTGATTTGACTTGACAGAATATCTGAGAAAGGGGTTCTTTCAAAATTTCTGAGTGGGCAGTACATACATATGGTTTGACATTCAAATAAAGACATATAATGAAAAGCTTCTTTTCCATTTTGTTCCATGCTAACTAGCCCCCCCCCATGTGCAACTGACATGTGTTTCTTATAATTTCCTCTAGTGATCTATTTTGTGTGTACATAATACAGATTTGAAGTGTGTGTGAATATATTATTTCCCTCCTTTTAAAAATATAAATAGTTTCATATAGGCATTATCTGTGCCTTGCTTTTTCTACTAGTATGTCTTGGAGGTTTTTTGTTTTTGTTTGTTTTTACCTAATATATAGAGAGAGTTTCCTCATTCTTTTTTAGCTGCGTGGTATTCTACTATATGAATGTACCATAATTTATTTAATTATTCCTCTGTTGATGGACCATTAGGTTTCTTTTCTTTTGTTCTTTATACACCTTGTTTGTGTCATTTCACCTACTCATGTAAGGAAAATCTTTAGAAGTGAAATTGCTGGCATAAAGGGTATATACCTTTGTAATATTTGATAAGTATTGCCAAATAGAGGTTGTACCTCTTTAAGCTCCTGCTATAGGAATGTGTGAGAGCATGTTTCCCTACAGCTTTTCTAACATGTTTTTATGAACTTTAAATGTTTGCCAATTTTTTGGGTGAAGAATGTACAGTAAACTGCACATATTTAAAGTGTACAACTTTGGTGAGTTTTGACATGTATACACCTGTGAAACCATTACCACAATCAAATTAATGAACATATTTATCACTCTCAAGTTTCCTTGTGTCCCTTTGTAATCTCTCCTTCTTTCTCCCCTCTCCCTTTTCTCCTTCTCCCAGTCTCCATGGAACCACTGATGTACTTCTGTCACTGTAAATTAGTTTGCATATGACTTTTATTTGGAATCATACAATATGTACTCTTTTTTTGCCTGGCTTTTTTTTCTCAGCAGTTATTTTGAGATTCATCCACACTATGGATATCAATAGTTTGTTCCTTTTTATTGCTGAGTAGTATTCCATTGTATGGATGTTCCACAATTTATCCACTTAGTTGTTGATGGACGTTTGGGTTGTTTCCAGTTTTTGGCTATTACAAATAAAGCTGCTAGGAACATTCATGTATAAGAATTTGTGTGGACATACTCTTTATTTTCTCTCGGGTGTGGAATGGCTGGGTGTCATATGGAAGAGTATCTTTAAAAGAAACTGCCAGACTGTTTTGCTACTAGCAGTTTACATTTCTGTCGGCAGTGTTTGAAAGTTCCAGTTGCTCCACATCCTCAACAACTCTTGATTACTGTCTTAGCTATTCTCAGTGGGTTGTAAGGGCACCTCATTGTGGTTTTAATTTGCGTCTTTCTAACGACTAATGATATTGAGTGTTTTCCCAGATGTTTATTTGCCATACATATTTTCTTTGGTGAAGAGTCTGTTCAAATATTTTGCCTATGTAAAAAATTTTAATTGTCTTAAGTTGTGAATCCTTTTCAGATACATTTTCTTTTTTTCAGGATGTGGTTTATTTTTTTATCAGTGTGTGTTGAAGAGCAAAAGTTTATTTTGGTGAAGTCCAATTTATTGATGTTTGTGCCTTTTTAACATATTTAAGAAATCTCTGTCAAATACAGTCATTAAGATTTCTCCTGTGTTCTGCAAGTTATATTGTTTTAGCCGTTATATTTATGTCTATGATCCACTTCGATTGAGTTAATTTTTTAATATGATGTGAGATAAGGATTGAGGTTCATTTTTTTACATATAGCTATCCAGTTGTTTTAGCACCATTTGTTGAAAAGTTTATCCAGATGGAGTAATTATTGAATTGCCTTGGGACCATTTTGAAAATCAGTTGACCATACGTATGTGTATCTGTTTCTGGCCTCTCTATTCCATTGATCTGTTTGTTCGTCTTCATGCCAATAAAACAATGTCTTGATCACTGTAGCTTTATATCTTGAAATCGGGTAGAATGAATCTTCCAACTCTGTTCTCATTCAAAGTTACTTTGTTTATTGTAGGTCTGTTGCATTTCCATATATGTTCTAGAATCAGCTTAATTTCTACAAAGAAGTTTGCTGAGGCTTTGTGGTTGCTTTTTATTTATAGGTCAATTTTATCTATGGATCGATGTAGATTGCACTTTTCCATAGAGAATTGACATTTTAATAATATTGAGTCTTCAGATTCATAAACACAGTATCTCAGTTTATTTATGTCATCTTAAATTTCTCAGCAATGTTTTGTAGTTTTCAATTTATATACCATGCACACTATAACTTTAAATTGCATTCCTCCTATTATGAATAAGGTTTAGCATCATGACCTGTATTTAAGGGCCATTTTAATTTTCTTTTCTGGGAGTTATCTATACTCTTTACTCCCTTTTTTTTTTTTTTTTTTTTTTTTT
>NW_007728838.1:74632-75416 GCF_000696425.1 Galeopterus variegatus
GCTGCTCCCGCGCCTCGCTCAGCCAGTGAGCGGGAACCGGTCTGTATGTGGGATCCGAACCCTCGGGCGGGAGCGCCACCACGCTTCCCAAGCGGCGCACTATCCAGTGCGCCACCGGGCCGGCCCTTTACTCCCTTTTATGTTGATTAGTCTGCGATATGAGTTGCAAATACCTTTTCCCCAATTTGTCTTTTGACATTGGCTATACAGTAGTTTCCCGTTTTCTGTGGTTTCAATTACCTGTGGTCAACCACAGTCAGAAAATATTAAATGGAAAAATCCAGAAATAAATAATTCATAAGTTCTAAATTGCACGCTGTTCTGAGTAGCATGATGAAATCCCTAGCAGTCCCTCTTAATCCTATCCAGGGTGTGAATCATCCGTTTGTCCAGTGTATCCACACTGTAGGTGGTTAGTCACTTGGTAGCCCTCTTGATTGTCAGATTGACTGTGGTATATTGCAGTGCTTGTGTTCAAGTAACCCTTATTTTACTTCACAATGGCCCCAAAGCATAAGTCTAGTGAGGCTGGCAATTTGGATATACAAGAGAGAAGCTGTAAAGACCTTTTCTTTTTTTTTTTTTTTTTAAAAGATGACCGGTAAGGGGATCTTAACCCTTGACTTGGTGTCATCAGCACCACACTCACCCAGTGAGCTAACTGGCTATCCCTATATGGGATCCGAATCCGTGGCCTTGGTGTTATCAGCACCACACTCTTCTGAGGGAGCCACGGACCAGCCGTAAAGGCCTTTCTTTAAGTGAAAAGGTGAAAGTTCTCAGT
>NW_007728838.1:76008-77246 GCF_000696425.1 Galeopterus variegatus
GTGGGTGGAAAACATGAACAGAAATGTGTTCTGATTGATGGCAATTGCGTTTGGTACAATCTGTGATTTCAGGCATCCACTGAGGGTCCTGGAATGTATCTCCTGTGGAAGAGGCAGGGGTGGGGTGGGGGGACTACTGTGTTGGTTTTTTGCTAAGCAGAAAATTTTGATTTTTATATGGTCATATTTTTTGATCTTTGCTGTTTGGTTTCTGGAATTTGTGTCATAGTTAGAAAGATCTTCCTTACCTTCCAAAAAAAATCCTTACTACAGTTTATTCTAATATTTTATAGTTTTCATTTTTATATGTAAATCTTTGATTTACTTCAAATTTATCTTAATATAAAATATAAGGTCATTTTTTTTCCCAGATGGCTATCCAGTTGTCTCAATACTATCAATAGATTTAATATTCTGACTTTATTAAATTCCTATACACAATTAGGACTATTTCTGAACCTCCTACTTTTTTTATTGATCTGTTTATTTGTGCACTATTTTAATATCTGGTACAGCTAATTCCCCCTTGTTGGTATAGGAATTTCTTAAGCTGGGGTCCGTGTATGGAGTTTGTGGGAGATAAGTCTAAGAATCCAGTGACATTATATTTATAATTTTGGTTGTACATATACATATGATCTTTTCTGGGGAGAAAGCTATAGATTTAATTAGATTCTCAAAGCGGGGGTGCATGACTCAAAAAATGTTAAACCACAGATCTTAGAGGAGTGTGAGCCTTATATCTTTAGGCAGACCTTTGGGAATATTATGTTTTGTAATCAAATTTCCTTATGAACTGTGGATATAAGTAATTGCTTATACATACACAATAATATTTGGAAGATGCATGAGAAGTTGATGATGACACTGGTTTCAGGAGATGAGAACTGGTGGATGAGGAACAGAGATGGGGGGAAACTTCATTATTTTACCCTTTTATATCTTTTGAATTTTGAACCATATGATGATATTACTTTTTCTAAAAAGTGAATAACATTTTTAAGATTAAGGCGACCAAATGGATGGCTCTTCAATATCGTCTCAAGAATGAGCTTTGGGGAAAGGGATTAGTTCTTGGTTATTAACTACTAGCTTTTTTATATTACCAGACATAATGCTAGAGTTCTTTGCCAGGTTACCTTTTAAACCACTGCCAATTACATCACCTCTGAGTCTGTTTTTTTTTTTTTTTTAAAGATGACCGGTAAGGGGATCTCAACCCTTGTCTTGGTGTCAGA
>NW_007728838.1:77293-78404 GCF_000696425.1 Galeopterus variegatus
ACCCGTGGCCTTGGTGTTATCAGCACCGCACTCTACCAAGTGAGCCACAGGCCGGCCCTGAGTCTGTTTTTTGCAGTAGTAAAAAATGAATTTGCAAAGTGGTTGTATGGATTTAATGAGATTAATATATGAAAAGCATCTAGCACAAATATTAGTTCCTTTTTTTTCTCAACATAATTTGTTTCTGTTTACAGGGAGTCTGAAGATACAGTGTTGCTGGTCCTCAAAGAGATCTACCAAACCAAGGGTATTTTCCTTGATCAGCCTTTACAATAAAAATGACCCATCTATAGCTACTTAATGTAAGTTTTTAAGTATGCAGTGTAGTTCATACTTACTAACAAGTTATAAGGAGCTGTGGAGCCTCATGCTCTTTACAAATATACCTTTCTGTTGCCTGTCATCAAGATCTAGGCTGTTATTTATTTTTAGAGGGACTCTGGTTAAAATTCATGGGGAAAACACAATAGCCCATTTAGAGGAAGATGAGTATACGTCTGTTTTGCTAGCAATTTGGTCCAATGACACCTGTTGTTTTTTAGTCTCTAAACTTAGAATCTTAATAGTTCTGATCATCTAAGAGTTACGATGGCAACAGTTATAATTTTAATTACTAACAGTCCATCCTGTAACAGTTATAATTTCAATTACTAACAGCCCATCCCGAGATTGAAATTACTCACCTTTTAGATGTGAAGCTAGAAAGTCTATATAGGAGACTCTGGCCTTCTCCGCGGTTGCCTTGCATTTGTGACTGCATGATGACCTCTTCTCCCACTCTCTCCTCTAGACGGACATTGAGGGATCCTTCCCCAGAAAATCTGCCTGTTGCTGCAATTTCCCTCTTCTCAGCTGCATCATTTCCTGCATGTTGCCTGCCACTTACTCATCATTTGGGTCTTTGGAACATAATCTTCATTTTTGGAATTGAGTGGAAAAGCAAAGGGACAACCCTATTACTTTTTACCACTGGCTTCATATTCTTTCTTCATAGCTGGGGGGGTCGTTCGCATCTTTAATTCTTTTTTTTTTTTTGTCTTTTTTCGTGTCCGGCAACGGATCGCAACCCTCAGTGTCGCGCCCGTACTGGACCGGGACCGGCAACGGGATC
>NW_007728838.1:78993-86508 GCF_000696425.1 Galeopterus variegatus
TCTGTATGTGGGATCCGAACCCTCGGCGGGAGCGCCGCCGCGCTCCCAAGCGGCGCACTGTAGCAGTGCGCCACCGGGCCGGCCCTTTAATTCTTTGATTATAGTATATAGGTATCACACTTTATTGCTTATTGCTTGAGTTGAGATAGTCTTTTTTGGGTTGGATTTGTTTTGGGTTGTGTAGAAATTTTTCTAGGAAATTATTGTTTATCTTTAGAAAATGTCCTAATTTGGAAGCAGATTCTTCAGATTTAGAAGCCCTTTGAGGGTATGCTCATCTCTCCATGTTCTCTGCACCTGAAGGCTAAATCTAAGTGGATATGGAAAAGATTGGGCAATTTTTTTTTTTTTTTTTTTTTTTTTTTGTCTTTTTTCCGTGTCCGGCAACGGATCGCAACCCTCAGTTTTGCCCCCGTACCGGACTGGGGACCGGCAACGGGATCGCAACCCTCGGCGCTGCTCCCGCGCCTCGCTCAGCCAGCGAGCGGGAACCGGTCCGCATGTGGGATCCGAACCCTCGGGCGGGAGCACCGCTGCGCTTCCCAAGCGGCGCACTATCCAGTGCGCCACCGGGCCGGCTCCTGGGCAATTTTTTTTTTTTTGAGCCAGCATCTATGTATATTGTATGAAGGAAAACTAGAATGTAGCTTAAAGAGCTCTCATACTGTTTACTGTCTTACCACTGACAGACCTATTGCTGGGAATCACTGATGCTGTTCATTGTCTTTACAACTGTTTGAGCTGCTGTAAAATTCTAAAGTTGGCAATTTAGTTCACATTAAGTGCATCTTTATAAAGCAGAGATGTTATACATCCGAGACCTGCCCTTTTATATCAGTCATACTCTAAATTGAGAGATTCTAGACAAGGTCTGGCTTAATTATTTCATAATAGCTTCTCTTCTTGTTAAAGGTAAAGTTATAAAAGCTGATGAACTTGAAATTACATGGCATTTCCAGGTTGCTTAGGTTATAAATAAGATCTTTTAATGGTATCTTTCTGGTGAAACAGAATTTAAGTCACCTGCCACTTCCACCTGGGTGAAGGTGGTATTGTATATCCTCTTTAAAAACATTTTGCAAACATCATTGTCCTCTTAGGTACCCATAATCCAGAATGCTTATTTAAAAGGCTCTTGCCACAGGCAGTTGTTGGTTGAGCAGGTAAGTTTGGCTAGGGGGAAATGTTTAACTTACTTCGAAAGAAGAACCTATTGCTGTAGGGTTAAGAAACAGCTGTTTCAGAGTCAGTGTCAGCATAGTCTGGAAGATGCAAAGTATTTACCTTGAAGAACATGGGTGACTCTAGACTATTTTTTTTTAAGGCATCTGCTTACCACCTCATTGGTCAGTTTGTCACTGTCTTTGTGGCCTTCTGTATGATAATCCTTTATACTCCCTCGCAGATTTCCACAGGCGCCTGTTTATAGAGTGGCATAGGCAGGCAAGATGGGTTTTGTTTTTATAAGTTTTTTAAAAAATTGTATCATGGTATCCAAAGCACTGGCATTTAATATTCACTGGAGCCATCCCTTAGACACCAAGTCTTTATCCCTTTCTGGAGAGAAAGAGAAAAAGGTTAATTGCTGACACCCTGGAGATTGTAGAGGGAAGATTGGGGTGTAATTCAAGCCTGGCTTTTCCTTATCATCTGCTTATAGACTAATGCCGAGTAAGAAGGCCACTAAGAGGTTTCAGATATACAAAATACTTTATTTTCTTTATTATATTAACTCTGAGTAAAGGTTATTGAGAAGTAGCATTTATTATATATTAAAGGAGAAGCTTTTGTCAAGTTGCTGTCTTCAAATTTGTTTTCATTTTAGCAGAATAGTTACTATTTAAGAGTAAACCAAAGGACAAGCACGAATGAGTCCCTGTAACCAAAGATGGAGAGCATAACCCTGGATAGCTGGATAAACCACTGTTTGTACTAAGAAATGTTTTTTTCCCTGGTAGTGAGGGGCAGGAAACTGTAAAAGAGCTTCATATCTTACTCATCCACCTGTGGTATTTTCATGCCTGTGTATTATGCAGGGTACTAAGCTTGATTGAAATCATTTATTTAGTCATGTTACTTGTACTGCTTCATTTTGTACATATTCCCAGCTGCAGAATTAGTATTGCTTATCTCAGCAAGAGATCATTTGCATGGAAAGATTAATAGCACTGATTAGCTTTCTAACATTTTGCACTTTTGAAATGTTTGTTTTTTATGTGATTATATTTAAAACTCTAGTAAATACTGAAATAAAACCATATTGACCAGCTGCTACTTTTACCTGGCCTCATCCATCATAAAGAAAATCAATACAGTAACCATTTTCTCTTCCCCTTTGTATTACTAAAACAAGTTTAAAAAACAAAAGTTTTGGGTAAAGAACTAATATTTAAATTCTTTTCCCTTTACTGGTATTTTCATTGTAATAGGCAGATGTAGTTCAGAATTTAAAGTTTGGCAATTATAAGGTAATTATATCCTTCAGTATCCTGAGACTATCCTTCAGTATTTATAAATATCAGCTACTACTGTAGATAATAGTTAAATCACTTATGTCAGATGGGGAATTCAATGTTTTACATTACATTCCAACTGAATGGGACTTTAAGTACAAAAAGAAAAGTGCACATTCACCATTTTACTTGAATATCAGGTTTACTGAAGAAAAAAGATATACTGAAAATATAGGAAGATATATGTAAGAGGTCATATTTCAAGTATAATCACAATAAAGAGAAGGGTAGCTGTAGGTCCCAGGGCATTGGTTCTGATGGTATCCGTAAGTAAGTGTTCCATATATTCTGTTGTGAAGAAGGGACAGTAAAAGATTCATTTTCCAGATAATGATATCTGTGATTTTTCTTTCCTGCCTAAGTCAGTTGGTAGAGTTGATGCACTTGGGCAGATCTTCAATCTTGAATGAAAGGAAGGAATCTCATGAGCACAGCTGAGGACAAATGAAGTAGAAACAGTCATCTGTTGTTAGTGCTGAAACCACTCCTGACCATTTTCTTTTTTGTGTGTGTGTTCACTTACTAATTCAACAAATTGTTTATGCCCACAGTGTTCAAAGTGGATAGCAATACCAGATGGCTGGACTCAGATAAGATAGCGTTAACAGCGATGAATTAGCCAAAGTTGGACATTTTCCTGTTTAAGGCTTGATGGAATTGTCACCAGAGAAAGTAAACAGAATCGAAGTAATTTATTTGGTCATGCCCTAGATTTTAAGCTACAGGAAATGGAAATTAAGTTTTGATAATGAACTCCAGCTTTGAGGATAAAGTGGGGCTATCTAAAGGCTTCGCTGTGACAAGATCCTTCCACGGACAGCATTTAAATTAAATGTAAAAACATTGTAGATCTTGGGACACCAGTGTGATGGACCAGATTCATAAGCTCTGTTGGAGGACCATTGAAAGATCCTTTTACCAGAACATGTGGCATACAGTAATGGAAAAGAACCTTGACTCCTCATGATAAATCCACGTGAGCAGAGGCAAACTGCATGATCATATGGAGGCAGAATACAGTGGGGCTTATGTCCTCACTTGTACCTTGGAAGGGGCTGAAGGTCCAGAAATTCTTGTCTTGTGCATGGTCCAGTTAAAAGGACTAGACTAATTCACCTATTCTCCACTGAGGTAGATTCAACTTTTAAATATCAAAACAATAAGAATCACCAGGCTTCTTCTGTTGAGTGGCAAGTGCAAATCTGTCCTGAAATGGTTTATGGCATTCTGCATCAGTTAGAGGAGGATAATATTGCCTGTAGCAGACATAGGCAAGCGTTATTCCAATCATGGATCCAACAAGTACATCTGAAGAAAGAGGAAATTAAGGTCTCTTAATCATATTAGACTCCTAAATCACGTTGGGGCTGGAAAAAACTTCAATTCTAGGCTTATGGTTTCTTTTGGCTTTCTCAGTGTTATCATACAGGATTATCATTGTCAGATTGTTCTCTAAACACCAAATTAAAACACATCTGTTGTTAAGTATAAGGCTGTTCAGAGTATACTAAATTACAATTTTTTTAATTCAGTAGAATATCAAAGATTCACTTAATGCTATTCATCAATGTATTTCACCATTTGAAGAGTTCTTTTTTTTTTTTTTTTTTTTTTTTTTTTTTTTTTTTTTTTTTTTTTTTTTTTTGTCTTTTGTCTTTTTCCGTGTCTGGCAACGGATCGCAACCCTCAGTGTTGCCCTCATACCAGACCGGGGACCGGCAACGGGATCGCAACCCTCGGTGTTGCTCCTGCGCCTCGCTCAGCCAGTGAGCGGGAACTGGTCTGTATGTGGGATCCGAACCCTCGGGCGGGAGCGCCGCCGCGCTTCCCAAGCGGCGCACTATCCAGTGCGCCACCGGGCCGGCCCCTCACCATTTGAAGAGTTCTAGAGAAAGGAATTAACTCTTCAGGAGTTGTCTGTCTCTGCAAAAAATTAGTTTATTCTTTAAAATATGGGTCCTGAGAAACTCTGGGCAATACTGCCAACTTTCTGTGGAATTGTGACTTTTCTTTGAAGATGTTCTGTAATTTGGATGTTTTACCATAACATTAACAAATTGCTTTGGTTTAATTATAATTTTAAATTTTCTTCAATTTTACTTTTCTGAACAAAAAGCTTAAGACAATGAACTTGAATTTTAGGAGTATACCTAGCTTGAGGTTTGTTTTAAAATATTTCTTATAGAGGCAGTTTAATTTGAACTTATGATGCACCAAATAATGGAAAAATTAGGATGTTCCTCTTTGTTAAGTTCTTTAAAAGGTTAACTTTTGTTTTCTACATAGCTATAAATGCATACTCAGTACGGAAGCCAGACCACCTATAATCATTCGTTTTCATTTAATCGACAGATAGTGAGCATCTCCTTTGTGCCAGGTGCTAAGGATAAAATGAGTGAAACATGGAAGCTTCTACTGCGTGAATACCTTGCTTACCTTGCCAGTGATGCTTATAGTCACAGGTGCGGGATAGTGCAATCACAGTAGCAAAAAGTAGAGGCGATAGAAAGGCACAGAGCCTCCAGGATTTCCCACGGCCTTGTGGTGCGAAGCAATGTAACTTCCCAGCCAGGTAGAAGGAAGCAAAGGCCAAACCAGCAAATGCAACTAGAACAGGGGAGACCTGTAAGTACTGTATGTCTTTTAGAGGAAGCTCACTCTTATCTCCATATTTGCAGCCAAAAGACATGTGAAGGGAGGTTAGGGAGCATGAGCATGTCTTCTCTCTCTTTAGTACATTTTTGTCATAGATCGTTGATTATGAGGGGGGGAAAGGGAAAAATAAGGGACTTTATTTTGTGTTCCAAAGTGAGAATAGTTTTTGGAATATACTAGCCACATGACTTTGGGCAGGTTACTTAACTTCTCAATGCTTTAGTTTCCTCATCTACGAATGGGAATCAAAAATAATAGTACTGACCTCATTGGGCTATTGTGAGTTATAAATGGGGTAAGAATCTACAATGCTTAAGTACCTGATACATAGTAACTCTTCAATAACAGTATTTTTATGACTAGTAAAAAATTGCAGGATCTAGGCAAATAATACAATAATAAAATATCCCAATCTCATGAAGATGAAAAACCTCTGTCCTCTAGTATTTAATATTCAAGGCTCAGGCTTGTGAAATCTTGGGGTTATTAAAGGGGTTTTTCCAATTTCTAGATACAAGAACAAAAGAAGTCAGATGTTGCCATCCCTACAATGTTCCTAGGTAAAATCAAATGATGTAAAAATAAGCATAGGCCAGAGTACACACGACATCCATACAGGAAGAATGTCCACTAGGGAAACTCTTGCGGCCCTCGTCCACCACGTCTCTGTCCCCTGTGCACATCAAGTCAGAATGGGCCAGCCCATCCGGGAAGCAGCGGTAGAAGAAATCTGGGCGTGGCCTGGGAGAAAGAAGCACGGTTTGAGCACGGATCATTTGCAACTCCACAAGTAATTTTTCCACTGTTACCAGACATCACTAATCTTGTTATTGGTCACATAGTGTCCCAGGCGAAATAATTAGGACGGTCACGACACTGAGACAAACCTTACTTCCAAAGTCAGTATTTAAGGAAAAAAGCAGTGCACCGCATGATTACTTTTTGGGACAAACAACAAATCACGCTGCAACTTTAGGAGGTGCTTTAGAGAACATCAACTTTGCTGTGGTTGTTAGTGGGAAATGCGTAACAGCCCAAGTGTCACCTGCAGGACTGAAGTCTAGAGAAGGGAAGAAGTGTTGAATGAGAAAAAGATTAGACGGAGAGTAAAGGAGAAAAGGATGAGAAAGGTGTGTGAGGGGCCGAGGCAGACACTGGTGCGGGTAACTTGTCACTTACCTGCCCACTATCAGCTTTATTGTGTTGGTAAAGATGCCGTTCAGAGCCAGGGCAAGGCTGGCAGCTGGAAAGCAAATTTCCTGTTAGTGACGTCTGCCTAGGAGGAAAGGTGTGGTCATGGCCTCATTAAGGGAAGCTGTGCTCTTTCTGAGGCGGACTCTAAGCACAGCACGATAGGGACCTCAGTGACCACTGTGGTGCGCGGAGAACTTGTGTGACAGACCGAAGACATCATCGAGGGACAAGCCATCCAGTGCATTTAGGCACACCGGTGTAGTGTAGCCGACACTGACCAAGGTCTCACAGGGTGAGAAGTGGGGTCCAGGGGCATATAATCACTTAGGAACAAGAACTCAGTGGCGTCCACACAGGCTCCAGTGCCTGAACCCACAACTGCTTTCTCATTCCCAGCACTAAAGGCCACAGCACCAGCCAGAAGGGTTGGCGAGGTCTTACCCAGGCAGGCGTGTCTGCTGTCTGTTGAGTCTGCCTTCTTGAGAACTCTGGCCAGGAAGATCAGAGACAGCGGACAGAGAAACGCGACGACCTGAACCAGATATGTCAGGAATGAAAAAACCATGAGAACGCACTGGCTGTGAAGTGGCTCCTGCACAGACGGCAGAAGCCACGGAGCAGACCTAACGCCCCCGTGACAACTCTTACAACGAGCCTTCGTGAGGCCGCTCAGTGTCAGCGGCGGGGTAACTAGGCCGTCCCTCCGGTAAGTAATGTCACCCGTGACCTAACACCGTGGGGCGCAGCGCTCGCAGGACACGTGCCTTGAGCCAGGACAGACCTCTCGCTCTGTCTGTCCTGAACACTTAAGTACCAAGGAGCGAAGCCTTCAGCACATCAGGAGGGGGCCCTAAGGTCCCTGCAGAGGCCCCTGGGGCTGTGTGACCACTAGGCTCAGCCGTGGGCATGGAGGGTGCAGAGAAAAGAAGGGCTGGTCCACGCACAAGCACCGGCCTGGTCGGGAAATACTCCGCTTCCACGTACGGATTCCGGTAGAGCCACATCTCCTCGGGCTGGATGCGCCTCTGGAAGGGAGGGAGACGCTCCGTCACCCTGAAGGGGGGCAGGAAAGCGCGGAGCACGTGGGCGGCTCGTTCCTGCTTCCCGGAAGGCCCCGCCGGCCGCCCGGCCCGGCCCCAAGTCCTTACAGGAA
>NW_007728838.1:87476-141658 GCF_000696425.1 Galeopterus variegatus
GTGCACAGGGATGAGAGGGGTGAGGAAGTGCACGGGGCTGGGCGGGGCGGCAGCGGACGCTACTCCGAGGGCACCGCCCAGCAAGACGGAGGAGCGAGCAGCGCGTCCTCTAGGCGTTCGGCCGCCCGGCAGGTCACGTGGGGTGCCAACGGGAGGAACGTGCGGGCCCCGCCTTCATGCCCAGACACGGCCGCACGACACCAGAGCGAGGGGCCACATGCTCCAGGGGCCTGTCCCCTGAGCACGACAACCAGGCGTTATTCTCAGGTCCAGGTTTCTGAGGGGCGCGGCCGCATTTCGAAGGAGGATGAACGGGCCGAGCTGGACACGTGCTCACCGACCCCCGCTCACGGCGGCTCCAGCCCAGGGGGCCGCAGCAGGAATCCACAGAACAGGCCCACAGGTTAATTTGGAACATACAGGACAGTTTATTGAAGTCAATCTCAAGCAAAATCGGAAATCAGTGGAATGTCATTAAAAACCTTTCCAAATTAATCCTCATGGAAGCAAAAAACACATTTGAATTCCAAAGTATTTGTGAAATAAAAAAGGCAACATCTCAGTAAATATAACGTACAAAAATTATATATTCCTACCAGCACAGACATCAGTAAGACGCTTAAATAGTTCAGGCATCCTAAGTACACCACATCTAGTCAACAGGGAGCTACCTATATACAGGTTAACCAAGCTTTACACGTTTCACACTGTGCGATAGTACATAGGCCAATCAACCAAATCCTCAAAATATTATGTATCTTTAATGTGGCAATGTCAAGTCACATAGTAATGCCCTAGTGGAACAACCCCAGGGAAAATTAACACTAATCCCTCAGTGTCAAGAGCTTCTAGCCAAGTCACAGAAACTCAAAAGAGACTGACTCCAGTGAATGTTGATAATTTGTTATTAAAGACTCAAGTCTCAGATGGTTTAGGCAAAATAACATTTCACAGGATCTACAAAGTTTATAAACAAAGTACAGAAATAACCAATCTACAAAGGTCATTATCCTAAAGAGCACGCGGAAATGAGAACGGAACGTGTAGGTATCCGTTAGCTGTGCAATATCACTCAAAAGGGTAGAAATGAATTTCTCATCAATTCCACGTATGCACACACCTTGTACATGAAAACACAATCTCAGCCAGTTGTAATCATCATTTAGCATCTTGGTTACTAGTGGCAATATGATTTTCTTAACACAGGCGATGTGACAGGACAAATGAGATAAAATATTAATGACAAAAAAGTAAAAGTAAGTTTTATCCAGTCCACTTCTAAGCTGACAGGAACACCTTATAAGTACCGTATAGGTAACCTGAGGGGCGTTTAGGAGGAATCCGCAAACATCAACGGTCTGGGGCAGGCATGGAAGGGGTCGGTGCAAACCCAGGGTGCGTTCCTGCCAACCAGCAGGTGCAGTCACGTAAGGAAACGGGGCTGAATGCATGACTTTGGCAACTATCCTACCTTCCCTTTTTACCTCCACGCTAATGACTTTTCAAGACTGTCGTAGGACAGGTATTTCTCTTCCTCCTCCTGCTCGTACACATTGTGCCACAAAGCACCCAAACTTTTCACTTATGCAACAGACAAAAAAAAAAAAAAAATTTTGGGAACACACGGGTCACACACAGCATTTTAGGAGTGTAATATAAGTGCAGTTTTTTCTTGTTTGTTTTGCTTTTTCCCCACACAGGCATGTATTAAAAGGAAAGAAGTACTTAGAGAGAGGGTCGACAAAGTGACAAAGTACACAGGAAGTATTCCTGAAAACGCTGCTGGTATCTCATGCAAGAGTCTCTTCCTCAAATGTACACAGTGAATCTGAGACATCTACTGTGCACACTCTCTTCCACTGGCAGAACTTTGCTGTTAATCCAAGTTAAAGAGGATAAGAGACTAGGCTATTTACTTTCAAAACAGTATACCAAAAAAACAATGCTTTCTACTTCATAAATTTAAAAAGAAACGGTAAAATAACTAGAATCTGAAGAGTTTCAAGTACTTAAAAAACCTGAATTCAATGAGGCAGAGGTCTCAGTGTTAAAGTGACTACTTCGTACCTGTGGTAAACATTATCATCCCCACCCTCACCCTATATAACCCCTTTTTCTCCCAGTATCCCGCCCCAGGTAAAAGTTGGCCAGAGCTCAGTATATACAAACGTCCAACTTTTAAATATTTGTTAATTCATTGCAAAGCCGTCTATATCTATTCCCTAGCCCATCTGAAATTGGGAGCAAGTTCTACTTTTGTTTGTTTACAACCAACCACAGACCAATTCTAGGTGGCCCTAGCCAAAGGAAATTGTTCCATTTGGTCATTACATGTCTGCAGCAACTTGGACAATTGGGGGTGGCTAGATGCATCAGCCTTGTAAAGTGTAATTCAAGTTTAGTCTGCACCGCCCAGCAATAAAGCAGTTTCCCAATGTCATTGCATCTCATGAAGTACATCAAATGTAAGCTTCCCAAGCTACGAGGACTTTATGGTAACTTGTCTTCTTATCTTGTCAGGACATCGCATGTGGCAGGCAGCATCTTGACTTTTTAAGGTGAATGCTAAAGGAAGGGTTCTGTGTTTGAAAGTGAAATGAAAAACAAGCAACAAGTCCTGGGCAGTCCAGAGATTACATAGCGTATAGACAGCATATCTGTTTCCAAACTGCAGGTGTGGGTTTGACCCAGACTGGAACACACCATGCAAGAAACCACTCGGAGAAAACTACTTCATGAACCAGGAAAATTGTCTAACAGCCTGTCTTACCCAAGAGTCCCTTACATGATCAGTTAAACAATATCTCAGTTCCATGACATTATTTACAGGCATGTTTCCAAATATTTGGAAATGGCACAAGGGAGCTGGGAGCAACCCCTGACCCCCATTATTTTTCTAGTTTTCAGATATGTTTCTGACTTGAACATACAGAAAGCTCCAAGTTTCAATGATTCTAAAACAGCCTATTCTGTAGCTTAGGCCAGTTCATTTTTAAGAATTAAAACAGAGTGAGAACTTGTTAAAACAAAAATGAAAATTAAACCTTTCTCACTCCTACTTCTATCCCTGATTAGACATTAAAGAAGTGAGTCTCTGCCTCCAGCTGCTTCAGCACCCTGGGAATGAAGGGCCATCCGTCCCTTCCGCCTCAGCCAGCCCCATGACCCAGAAGCAGCTCTTCTGACCCTCACGCTGGAGGTCTAGCCCCTCCCTCCACTGCACAGGGCCTGTGAAGATTTCCCAGGATTTCATCTTTTGCTCTTACTGATCCAATTTTTGAAGCTTTATGCAGTTTATAAAAAAATCTTATGTTCACTTCTTCCTCTAAAGAACTAAGATGAGGTTAAAAAAAATATCATTATCCCATGATCCTTTAAGTTATTTCATTTTTGGAAAATAAAAATCAACCATTTATACCCTGACCACATATAGATTTAAAAGTTAACACCAACTTAAGACAGTGAGCAATATATCTTTTGAAATATTTCAGTGGTGTATCATGGGCACAGTGCACATATACTTATGCACACATAAAGCACAACTTTCTTTCTGCTTCCATAACCTGCAATTTAAAAATATATAAAATAGGTCAACACTGAAACACTGGCTTGACTCAAATCATTTTTTAGACCATTAAGGAACACTCATGGACAAAGACTTCAGAGAGATGGTTAGCTATTTCATTTTCTACCCTGGCTTCTGAAATGGCAGAACAATACTATTAGTTATCCAAAAAAAAAAAAAAAAAACCCAACCAACATAACAAAAAAACATTAAAAAAGTCTCAGCAGAGCTCTGTTACACATATAAAAACAAAATGTGACACAATGAAGAGGCTGCATAAAAATACTTAAACCTATGGTATTAGCAGTATATAGAATGTACCCTGGCTTACCAATATAAAAGTCATCAGGTATTATATAGCACTAAGTCCAGAACAAAGCAAGGAGATAGGATTTCATGTGGGATATTGTTTCAACAAGAGCTGCATTTGGAATATTAAAGGAAATCCTTATGTGAGTAAGTTTAATAAACCAAACATTTATCTCATACAAGTATATATATATATGTATATATATATAAAATAAAATTTTAGTATGATAAAACCTAGATTTTCTTAAATTATTTTTTAAAAGGACATCAAACTATATCATTGCTCTAGAGCAAAGTTTAGTGTTTTGGTGAGCTGTATTTCATGTTACTTGTAGCAATTATATTTGGTAACATGTAATAGCATTTTCCATTTTGCTCTTTTGAGACCACATCTAATCAACAGAATTATTGGAAGACCAATAAGTCACCTTAGAATTAATTGCTGGAATCAGGCAAATGGCAGTTTAGGAGCTTAAGTAAAGGAACTGTAGTGTTGTTGTTGTTTTACAGGAGAAAATCCATTATAATTGCACATTTACATACAAAAAGAGGCACAAAACAGCTTTTTTTCTTCTTTCCAGAGAAGAGCTCTAAATGGATAAGAAAACAGAACACACATAACACAACTGAAGGAACGTGGTAGAGCATCTACCCTCCCTACCTTCGTAGGGTTACTGGGTACTTCTTGGGGGAACATAAGTGCTACCAGGTACCAGCAATTGTAAGCAGTCAAAATTCACAGAGAAAGTTAATGTTCATTCAAGCTAACCCTAGACTTCTACTTAGTACAGTGTCACCACAATGTCTGACATTACTAATTATTTCACACAAGGAATACTGGAACATACACATTCCCAAGCATTAGTGCGAATGAGCTGTGTGGGCAGACATCTTGGTGTACTTGACCCTATAAGATGCAAGTATCACAGTCAACCAGTTTTGCTAACACTGACCCTCGTGGGAGCTTTCTCCACGTGCTTGCTGAGATGACGGGTGTTTGTGTGGCTCCTATATACCCTGTAAAAGTAGTTCTTCCCCTTACTTCAATGGGGACAATTTCAAATATTGCATAATACTAAATAGGAATTGTTTACATATAACTTGGGGATGCCCCTACTGCTTTCATCACCCCAATTAGGAACTCAGCCAAAAAGATCTATTCCAATATGATTCAAATTCACTAGGAAACATGACTGGTCAGTTGACAAAGGAAATGTTTGATTCGGAGAGGGCAGCAGAGACAGAGAATAAAATGCCCACTATTCTCTACAAGTCAGACCAGGGTCTACATTAAGTTGGACAGACAATGAGGATTATATGTTTCAACTTTTGGTCTATGCCTTTCATCTCCCTTTAACTACCTTTATCTACGTGTCAGGATAACAGGTGTGACCATTCCAACTATGCATTCATATCCACACAAACCCGCCTCATCAAAGAAACCCACTGGCAATGGAAAACATTTCAAAATCAGTGAGGGCATCCATTCCTTTTTTTCCCCTCCAAAACAAAAAAACACATTATATGCCTTTCTAGGTAAAGTCACCATATCACAAAGCCCGCCTGGTTTAAGACCGCAGAGGTAAAAGCTACCGAGGCATTTGTTTTCAAGAGGCCAGACTTAGTACTTCCATAGAGTCCTTCCCTAAGACCATGAAACACAGTTTGAAGGGAAAGAAGAGTGAGCCTGCCTACGGTGCAGGAAAGAGGATGTAAAGATTATCACGCCTTTCTCTAGAGGGCTTTCTCTGATCCCTACTTCACACACGCGCGCGCACGCACACACGCGCACACGCACACTGTCAAACAATCTGAACTACACTTCTTGGAATTCCTAAAAATGAAAATAATAAAGGAATGATGGCTACTTCTGCTTTGTACAACCAAGGGACACATCTCAGACTTTAAATTCATCTTATTAACAAAACTTCCTTTTCTTTGTTCTTATTTCAAAAGCTAAGATATCTCTTCTTCCAGCTGCAAAGGCATTGAAGCACAGTAACAGGCAAGAAAAGACCAAGGGAATTTAGCCCTCCACAGAAGAATCCCCAAACCAACAGAGCGAACGGGAAACCAGACATCACCGCCTGCTTCTGCCTGCATGAACTACTTTTCCATTTTCGCCTTAACAAGGCAGTTCCGATGGCAAAGGCTGTATGCACTGCAGCAGTCTCTTTTTTTAAAATGCATGATCTTTTTGCTTTTCTCTCTTCATTTAAATAAAGTGGGGGGGGGGGAGAAATCACTACCCATTTACTCTTTTACTTCTTCTCCATGATCTTGTGATTCCCATTTACATTTTATCTTGCTCCAGTATTCTGACGACACAGGAGATACGGGGTCATGTTCAGAGCAGCAGAGACGGCCTTCCAGCGCAGAGGGAACCAAAGCCCCCTTTCCATGATCTTTACAAAATGAACGTGGGCAGAACTCGCAGAAGGAAATGGCTGTGCTGTTGCACTCATCGCACTGATGCCACGGGCACTCCCACTTCCCTGGTGTGGGCGGGAAGGAGGAGGAACAGCGTCCAAGTTAGTGCCTGTCTTGATTACCCAAGTTCCCACCTTCTTCTCTGATTGGAGACAAAATCTAATTGAATACAACTCCCAATTTCAGCCAAACATAGATCTGGGTGTACTATTTCATACGGATTTCAGCTATTGGTCAAAACCCAATGCCATAGGTACCAACTACCCCCATGGTAATAGTAAATAAGGACCAATCCTTGCTGGCCCACAGGGTATCTCAAGTTAGCAGGGGGACAGATATCTCACTAGCAGAATTTCTGTTTGCTATTGTTTGTTCCACTCAAAGTTTCCTATTCCATGGCTCTGCTGGGGAGAGTGGAATATATTCTTAGTTAGCAAAGATGCACAGTTGGCAAGGACACAAATCTGGAAGTTCCAGCTTACCGTATGGTGGCTGAGTCAGGTTAAGGCATAGGAGGTGGTATGCTTTGGGACAGTCTTTTTTGTCACACATGACCAGCTCTCCACCATCTCCACACTGGAAACAGTAATCTTCATGTATCTGCTTTGGTTCTGTTTTGATTTTTCGTCTCTTCTGCTTTAACTTAGCATTTTTGGCCTTCTCTTCAGTTGTTGACACACATGCCGACTGGCAGGAAAAAAGGGCCACAGTTTCAATGGTCACAGGCAGTGTATGAACCTTTACACAGAAAAAAAAAACAAACCCTACAACCTCACATTCATTTAAATTTATCTGTTGTACAATGACCTAAAAACATCAGGACTTATCCTGTAATAATGCTATAATAAGAACAAGGCTTTGTTTTCATCACCTTTCAAATAGGGTGTTTTTTTGTTTGTTTCTTTTTAAATTGCAAGTGTGGTGGTAAATCCAAGCAACTTTAACCCACTAATGTTTAGACAACCAGCAAATTTTTTTCACTGAGATGTAATTCACATACCACAAAATTCACCATTTTAAAAAGTGAATGTCAATAGTTTTAGTATATTATGTATTTTTTTTTTTAATTTAAAAGAGAACTTTGCTAATTTCAAATTCAATCAGAAATACAAATACATTTTCAGAACCTAACAGACCTTACTAAAATCGGCTTCATTGGAAAGTCAGAAAGTCTGAACTTTTGGTAAGCACAACTTATGAGCTGCAAACTAAACCGGGTGCCCATTTGCCAGCATTTCCTGAGCGGGTCATAAACAGACTTCTTCCCCAGCTCCACCCCGATCTCCTGTGGGCTTGGGTGTTCCCCTGCACAACTGACCTTCGGCCGCACTCCTAGAAAGCCACTGCAGTTATCCGCTCCACAGTGGCACTCTGTTCTGCCATTGCCCAGACAATCCAAGTTATAATTAAATGTTAACTCCATCCCTAAAACATAAGAGAAATAATTATTCACACTTAGTCATGGGGAAGAGAAATGCTGTCACAGACACTGTCATAATGAAAAAAGAGACATAATTCTGGCATGAAGACTTTTCCCTTTCCCATGTTCAACCTCACTAAAAACAGTGAAGGGAAAAAAGGAAAAGCGGGGGAAAAACCTGAAGGAAAACATCCCTCATCCATCAACAATTACAGCAACACTAAATATCCTAAAAAGAAGTCATGTCCTTCTCACAGAAGTGGTCAAAAACAATGTGACAGGGACTAAGGATCTGCAGTCTATGCTCAAGAAAAATAAGATTCTAGTTTAGCCCTCTTTTCTAAAGCTAATCACACTAGTTTCTAGGTGAACAATGTGACTATAGAATTGTGAAAATACCATTTCTAGCAATTAATGCCTTATACTACGATCGAATAATCGTTCAAGTTGGAAGTTTACTATTAAGGCAAAGATCCGGGGATTTAACGAGGGCCTCCTAAACTTTCCTTTAGCTGGGCTTGAACAATCCACAGTAAGTTCTAGATATGTAGTTTAAATGTTTCACCTACAGCATTTCTCTTGCCCATTTTTCTACAAACTTAAAGAAGCTAAGTTTTGCTGTTGAGATGCTGGACAATGCTTTCTATGTCTTTCTATGCTTTCTATGTCTAATTTGAAACAGAATGATTTTTTTAAAGCAAAACAAAAAACAAGAATCCAGATGATGTTAACACAAGCTAACTACTTTTAATATGTTTTAAAAAGAAAACAACAGCTAAAACATCTGGCTACATTATATGGACAGCAATAATTTGGAGAATTAATTCAATAGGATTATGGACAGAAAATCCTGTAAGATCCTCTCTTACATAAAGGTTCTTGCTAATTTCTTTCGATATAGATTTTTACTTCTAATAAGATAACACTCAAATCTAAATATAACACTTTGTCTTATTTGAATAAACACTTGGGCATCAAGACTTGAAGAATGATGTCCTGCCTTCAAAGGACACTTCCTTCCTAGGGAGGGGACCACGGGGAGCAGGTCACGCTTTTACCTGCAGGAATATCACAAAGAGCAAAAAGTCCAACTCGAACATCTCCGTTCACTGTCCACTTTTGTGTTTCACAGTTTGGATTACAACTGTGGTTCATAAAGCGAGAATAATTTCCTTTGGGGCCAGCATCAATTATACGGTCCTTCAGAAAGAAAAGGAGAGAAAGGTACCTTTTACATAAAACTAAGTATTAACCTAACTTAGAAACATCCAACCCAGTCAAGAGCCACAAGGCGGCAGCAGCACTTTGATACCAGCTGATGTCTGACAACTGACAACTCTGAAAATGTGATGCTCCCTGTGCAGTTTACTAAGTTTTTCTTTATTCGATGAACTTCACGTCAAAGTAATTAAGATAAAAAGTGGAATTTAGTTTATTTTCAAGTTTGCTTCTAGAAACAGACCATAGGGTAATGCTACTTAGTGAGCGACTGGTGAGCCACAGGTGTATGAATGGTGTTTTCTGCTCAGAGAGCTCTAAGTTCAGACATCCGTGGTGTATACTCCGGTGTTTTGCTCTCAGCCCTTCTTCTCCACTCTAGGCAGGAAGCAAAACTAGCACGGGGGTAGACAGATGAGAGCTTAGGCCATGAAGAGGGAAAATGAAAACCTTCTCCCCCGAAGAAAGACTTGGAGACTTGTTTGATACTATTGTATGGGATATACTCTCCAGTAGTTATGTATTTTCTCTGTTTTTACTTATATTAAAGTTCAAATTACAGTAAAAAGCTGAACATTTAGGCCCCTGAATTTGAACTCTGATGATCTGGATAAAGTCCAGAGGACTGAACTTCCTGATGGTTGTCCAGACGGCTGGAGGGACCACTGGCAATGAGGATCGGATTTAAGGAGCCAGATTCCAGCAATCATTAAAAATGGCATTTTAATTTATGGTCATGAAACATGTTTATGAAAGTTGTAAGACTTTCAAACAATGACACATCAGTTAAAATGCTTCTTTTAAATGATCTCTGCTTCTTACTTTTAATAGTACTTTGACTCTCAGATTTATTTATTTATTTATTTATTTTATTTATTTTTTTTTCCTTTTTGTCTTTTTTACTGACCAGTAACGGGATCGCAACCCTCGGTGTCGCGCCCGCACCGGGGACTGGCAACAGGATCGCAACCCTCGGCGTTGCGCCCGCACCGCGCTCAGCCAGTGAGCGGGAACCGGTCTCCACATGGGATCCGAACCCTCAGCGGGAGCGCCGCCGCATTCCCACACGGCGCACTCTCCAGTGCGCCACCGGGCCAGCCCAGACTCTCAGATTTAGAGATAGCCTGGAACACAGGAAACATGGATACTAGTCTTGGCTTTTAAAATTGTAACAAGATATTTGGCAAATCACTTATCATGGCTGGACCTCAGTTTCTTGTCCTCTGTAAATCAGTGGACTGTTGAAAACATTAAATGAGATAATGGATGGAATGTGCATCAAACGGGTCTTACAATTACATGTATTAAACTAGCAGTTTTACTGTCATTTTTCTTTTGACAGCACTCATTTTCCCAAATTATTAAAAAAAAAAGTTTAAATACACAAAATGTTTTAGCGTTTTTGCTAAATCAGAACTTTAATGGTGGTTTGTGACTTAGAACCAGAGGGCTAATTTTCTCTTCCAGTGATAAAGAAACTGAGACCCAGGTCTTTTAGTGACTAAGAAGGGCTGGGACTAAACTCCGGATATGTTAACCCTATTCCTGGTTATCTTTCACTCGCAGTGCTGTCTCACATGACATGTGCAAGGCTTCAGTCATCATTCATTTTGTACTCTGGTATAATTAGCACCTATAGTAGATAACACACTGGCTACTGCAAATCATTATAAATTGCCTGAAAAAAAAATCAAATTAAAAGAAACCGAGTTCAACCTAAGACCATGAAACAAAATTTTTAAAATCCTTTTTTCTTACAACAAAAAAAGCACTTTTACCTTGGTAACAGTTAACATATAAAAATTAGTTACACTGTTCTCGTGTGCTCGCTTGATTCGCAGTCTGCATTCTTCTTCGTCAATTAATTCACCAACATACTCATTTACAAATTCACCCTGCAGAGAAGCATGCAACATATAGGTGTAAAATCAGCGTACTATATTAGAAAGTAATCCCTAACAACTTATGTACGAGTATAATCCAGGATCATTAACTAAAATAAATCCTGGAAATACTCAAATAATTTCAACCCCAGAAATAAATGGTTTGTTATTTATTCATGGGCATTCAGGTGGGACTATTTTTCTTGTACAACTGTCTGAAAAGGTGATAATCTGCTTGCTTTTTCTTTCTGACGATACTATTTCTGTAATCGAAGTGACACCATATGGTATATCACTGGGATCTGGGGATAAAGCTCACTCCAGCCTTTGAAGCTGTATCAGACATTTACGACTTTGCAGCTGTGAGGTTTTGTGGGTAAGACCTGGAAAAGATCTGAATCCTAAACAAGAAAGTTCTGTTTTTGTTTTTAAACTTTTTATATTTAAGTAATTATAGATATTCACAGAAAGTTGCAAAAACAGTACAGAGGAGATCTCTGTACCCTCCACTCAGTCTCCTCCAATGGTAACAGCTTACATAACTGTGGAACAACATCAAAACCAGAACACTGACATTGGTAGAATCCACAGACCTTATTCAGATGTCATCAACTTTCCTTGTACTCATTTGTGTGTGTATGAAGTTCTACATGGTTTTATCAGGTGTAGAATCACATAACCACCACTGTAAGAACGATACAGAACTGTTCTTTCACCACAGAGCTTCTGTATGTAACTCCTTTATAATCGCATCCATCCTCTACTCCTTCACTTCATCTCATCCTAAACTCTGGCAACCACTAATCTGTTCTCCATCTCTATAATTTTGTCATTCTGAGACTATTCTATAAATGGAATCATATAGTACATAACCTTTTGAGATTGGTTTTTAAAAAAAAAATTTAAGCTAATTCCCTTGAGACTCATCCAACTTGTGTTTATCAATAGCGTGTTCTTTTTTAATTGCTAAGGAGCATTCCAAAGCATGGATGTATCACAGTTTGTGTAATCATTCACCCACTTAAGACCATTTGTACTGTTTCCAGATTTTGGCCATTACAAATAAAGGTGCTATAAACATTCTGGTAAAAGTTTTTGTGTGGACACAGGTTTTCCTTTTTCAGGGATAAACAGCCAGGACTGTAATCTGCTGCACCATATAAGTGTATGTTTACTTTTTTTTTAAATAGGGATTTATTTATTTATTTTTTTTCCTTTTTGTCTTTTTTCGTGACCGGCAACGGGATCGCAACCTTTAAATAGGGATTTATTTATTTATTTATTTTCCTTTTTGTCTTTTTTCGTGACCGGCAACGGGATCGCAACCCTCGGTGTCGCGCCCGCACCGCGCTCAACCAGTGAGCAGACCGGTCTCTATATGGGATCCGAACCCTCGGCGGGAGCGCCGCCGCGCTCCCAAGCGCCGCACTCTACCGAGTGCGCCACTGGGCCGGCCCAAATGTATGTTTACTTTTTAAAGAAACTGCCAAACTACTGTCCAGAGTGGCGTTACCATTTTACATTCCCACCAGCAATGTACAAGAGATCCAGTTTCTCCACATCCTTGTCAGCATTTGGTACTGTCACTTTTGCATTTTAGCTGCTCTAGCAGGTATACAGTGATAAGCTCCTTTTAAAATAAAAGTAAATACTATACATTCAATATTTTGTGTTTATAATTACATAATCATTAACTCTTTCACCTCAAAAGCATTGCTGATTCAATCTAGGACAAAAGCATTATCCATAGTACTTATCAGCATTACTAATACACTTTAGAGGAAAATAAATTGTCTTGAAAAACAAAAATGTGTTGGCTTATTATTTCATCAGATTTGTCCTATTTCTCTGTACCCCTCTCACCCATTTTCTCTAGCTCTTCTCATAGGTCTCGGCATTACAGAACCGTTGACAGCAAATATCAGTAATCTAAAAGAAGTACTACATCATATTTTCTCACTTTGGTAGATCATTAAGAACATAAGCCAATGTTCTTAAAAATATTAACCTTTCTCTGTTGATAAAAATAGATTACTACTTTTGTAATAAGAGAAAAGAAATTGGTGGGTTAAGTGAGAAGGAACCAACGTAGCCTGCCAGGCATCGGTCTTTTTCCCTGGCAATTTGTTGTTAGCAAGATCAGTGCGGAACATCAGTCTGCTCCAAGCAGCTACACACTTGTCACAACTGGAGGGGTGGTAACCAGAAAAGCTGACCTCTGGCTTTTTCTCTCTCCCATTTTTATTTATTATATAAGCTATGACAAAGAATTAGATTAGAAAGGAAAGACAATTCATCTATAACTGCAACGCCATAACAGAACAGTTTATTTCCCCCACTTTTTCCTTCCAGTCCTTCCTCACCAAGGACACCGGGCAGTTGTGCACATTCCCATGTTATGCACTGTGTTAGCCTCAAACGGCTTTTCCTTTATCTAGTTTGGACTCTAACATCAGCTGATGAACAACATTTTGCACCATGGTATGCTGCCACTGTCCTCAAGGGCAGAAGAAGACTGCAGTGCTGTCTTGGTTGCACTGCCACCTGCTGTTGCTGTACATAACTATTTTATACATAACAAATTGTCTTTAATGGAAACCTAGAGAACCTAGAATTTCAGCCAAATCAGCTCCACTGCATCTTTTTCCCATATTGGGATTCGAGGTAAGGTTTCATTTGAAGAAATGGTTCTATGGCTTTAAAAGTTTGACAATGATTTATGATGGTTTATATCTACACTCTATGAAAATGAGTGAATATAGAAAAATTAAAATGCTGATATCTGATATGAGTGCAAATCTCGTAAAGTTGATGCCATTGTGAATAAAGACAGAAATATTTCATTGTGAACAAAGATGGAAAAAAGTCCTAAAAGTCCTAAAAGTGACAAATCTTTAGCCTCTCAAAGAGTTACTTACTGGACTTAAAACCATTAGCTGTCAATTCAATTGTGAACAAACATAACAAATTAAAGAACTTAAAAAAATCTGTCTTTAAAGACCGAAGCAAAAAGACTGTATGTGATTTGATATTTAATACTTTAGAAATCTTCTGCAAAAGAAACCACCTTATAACAGGAAGTCCCTTGTTTGACTCTGTCATGTGTGGAAAAATAAGGGGCTGACTGTGTATATTCCATTTCATATTTGGCTTCTTTCCCATAAATGTATTAAAAATCTTTTTCATATGGCTACACTCACAAACCCTTCATGATCATGCTTTTCAATGACTATACACTTCTAGCTATTTTGTAAAACAGCAATTCTTTCCTCAAGTGTTAAAGGGCAGAAAAATCCAGGCTGTATTTTCTTTTCTCTTGATTATATCATTAACTTAATAAACTACTTTAGAATATATGCAACTACAATTAAAAGATGTTAACGCAATATTAAACTGGGTAGATTTCAGGATAGCTGCATAAACTCCCCCAAAATTATAGGCAAAAACCTGTATGTGTGATATGCAAGGCATTAAAGTAATATGAAAAATTTTGCACTATACAACGTTTTAAATGTAGGTGGCCTTTGACCAAGCAACCCAATTCACATGTCCAATACATCAGCAAATCTTGTTGGCTCCACCTTCAGAATGTCAGAAATTCTACCATTTTCCTCTGCTCAGCTACAACCCTGGGGGTCCCATGGCACCATCATCTCTCTCCTGGACTATTCCGATAGTCCCCTTTTTATCACTCTTTGCCCTTATCATAAATTCTCCATACTACAGCCAAAGTTATCCTTTTAAAACCCAAGTGCAACAGAGAGACTCTCAAGGTGGCCGCCATGATCCTGTCTTCTGTTATTTGTGCCATTGTGTGATCCCCTCCTGAGTGTGAGCAGGATCTGTGACTTACTTCTAACCAACAGAATATGGCAAAGGTTCCAGGATGTGTGTGATCATATGGGTTTATTACATAAGACTTTAGTGTCTGTCTTGCTGGAGTGTCTCTCCCTTTGTTGGCTGTAAGGAAGCAAGAGGCCATGTTTGGAGCCCCATATGTCAAGGAATGGCAGGCAGCCTCTAGAAGCAGAGCAGCTCCTGGCCAACAGCAAGAAAAAAAACAAAACCCAAAAATAAAAAACTGGAAGCTCTCATACCTTCATCTACAAGGAATAGAGTTCTGCCAACAACCATGCAAACAGGGAAATGGATCCCACCCTAGTCATGCCAAGATGAGAACCCTGCCCAAGCCAACGCCTTGACTGCAAACTTGTGAGACCCCAAGTAGAAGATACAGCTAAGCAATGCCCAGACGCCTGACCCATACAAGCTGTGAGAGAATAAAATATGTGTTACATTTTAAGTTGCTAACTTTGTAGTAATATTGTTATGCAGAAAACTAATAAACCAAGTCAGATCAAGTCACTCCCTACTAAAATCGTACAGAAGTGTCCCAGCCTGTGGCCTGTAAGTCCCCAGCTACCGTTCTCAAGTCATCTCCAGATGACTTAGTCCCCGGCTACCCTTCCCGTGTCATTTCCAGACGACTTAGTCCCCGGCTACCCTTCCTGTGTCACCTCCAGATGACTTAGTCCCTGGCTCCCCTTCCCGTGCATCTCCAGATGACTTAGACCCCGGCTACCCTTCCGGTGCCATCCCCAGATGACTTAGTCCCCGGCTCCCCTTCCTGTGTCACCTCCAGATGACTATACAGGCAGGGTAGCCGGGGACTAAGTCATCTGGAGATGCACGGGAAGGGGAGCCGGGGACTAAGTCATCTGGAGATGCACGGGAAGGGGAGCCGGGGACTAAGTCATCTGGAGATGCACGGGAAGGGGAGCCGGGGACTAAGTCATCTGGAGATGCACGGGAAGGGGAGCCGGGGACTAAGTCATCTGGAGATGCACGGGAAGGGGAGCCGGGGACTAAGTCATCTGGAGATGCACGGGAAGGGGAGCCGGGGACTAAGTCATCTGGAGATGCACGGGAAGGGGAGCCGGGGACTAAGTCATCTGGAGATGCACGGGAAGGGGAGCCGGGGACTAAGTCATCTGGAGATGCACGGGAAGGGGAGCCGGGGACTAAGTCATCTGGAGATGCACGGGAAGGGGAGCCGGGGACTAAGTCATCTGGAGATGCACGGGAAGGGTAGCCGGGGACTGTCATCTCCAGATGACTTAGTCCCTGGCTACCCTTCCCGTGCATCTCCAGATGACTTAGTCCCCGGCTACCCTTCCCGTGTCATCTCCTACCTGCTGGTCTTCTCCTTGTCACTCTCCCCCAGGCATCCTAGCTTTCTTGCTGTTCCTGGAGCATGCTAAGGCCTTTCTGCTTGCTTTTTCTTCAGGCTGAAATGCTCTCTCTTGTATATCTGCATGGCTTTCTACTTTATACATTCAGGTCAGATGTCACCTACTCAGGCCTTCTTAACCAATTTCAAATAGCAATGCCTGTCACCAGCTATCTCCTTTTTGCCATAAATCCCTATATATTTTATCCCTAGAATTATATCTTTTGAAGCATCCCTAAGAGCAAAGGTTCTCGTCTACTTCACCCCGACTCCTGTCCCCATCCCATGTCACCTTCTTAATGCTCCTTTTGGTCCTGAGGCCCCAGCCTCTCCGTTCCGTTTTGATGATCTCGGCATCAGGGTAGAGCCTCTTCGTAAAGCACTGGTTCTGACACCGATCTCCAGCGGGGCACACCTGCGGGTGACACTCATACTGCAACATTCTGTTCAGGCACTCTGATTCCAAGCCGCAAGGGTTTTCATCAGCTGGCTTGCAGTTACAGCGGGGAATCTCTGACAGGTCAGCAACCTGGATCTGTACCTTTCCTATTACTTTGTTAGCCTAGAAAACAAAATCACAAATGAAAGGAAGGCAGAGGTAAGTTATCAACCTGCACAGGAATACCAAAAATGTCAGTGCTGTTCTTGCTTCTGCTACTGTCTTGTGGTGAGACTCTGAGAAAGACTCTTTATCTTAATTTCTCCATGAATAAGCTCCCCCATGTCTCTCCTCAGTTGACAAAAATGTCAAATTTAATGTGAATTTTCACTTATTTGGTTGCAGGATAACCCCATACAATAAGAACAGGATTTCATATAAGACGTGTTGCTCTTAAGTATGAGAAGGTTTATCAAAGACCTAATCCTCACAGCACAGTAGCTATGGCTCCCATTTGATGATTCCAACAAAAGCTCTCAGCCAGTTTTACAGAAGACGGTGATAATTTGCAGAAGTTTTCACAAGTCAAAAAGGGCCTTTAACTACTAAGAGAGTAATGCTTGCATCTCTGTCAAATACCAATGTTTTCATGGGTAAAAACTCACTTTGATGTGTTTGTAAGGAGGGGGTTTTCTTGAGTTTTTTTCAGTCTCTAATGCTTCTTTACTTTCTCTTTGTGCTTTCAATTCCTGGAAACGTTTTGCAGCTTCCTCCAGTGCTGCCGATAAGACCAAACAAAGTATATAAGTACCAAAAAACAAACAAGAATTGTTAGGATAGTAGTTTTAAATTGCCTTCCCAATGTTCTGCACCTGGCCTGAGATTTTCTTTTTAAAATTATATTCTAGAAATGACCATTTACCACCAGGACAGGGTAACAATGAAATAGGACATAACTTAGTGAGCACTGCCCTAGGCAGGCTGCTGCCTCAGAGAAGTGGCCCTACCTCAATGATCAGTAGCCTTCAAGTGACCCTCAGAGAAACATTTTACCTTGTACTAGATTTAAATACATTTACCTTCCAGAAAGCCAAACTTTCTGGCAACTCGTTGCAAAAGCAGTTGTAAGGTTCTTCATGGGAAGACTTTACTACTCTTCTGTGACAAAAGAGCTTCACTTGATTAAGAAGACTATTCCCAAAATAGTTTTTTTTTTTAATAGAAAGATCATTGAAGAAACTCCTTTCACATAAACAGCACAGTCTATTATACTGAAATGTATTTCAAACCTGGTCTAATGTGATTAGAAACTTATGGATACAAGATCATAAAGCCTGGTGAAAATTCTCTGCTACCAGAAATATGTCACATGCAAGTTAGGAGATGCTGAAAAATCAACACTGGAGTCTTAATTGTGAATCACAGTAAAAATCATCCAACTTACCTTTTTTGAAGGTCTTGTTAATACTAGTCTGTCCCTCAGCAAAGCTTTTGTCTCCTTCAACATAAGGGAACACTCTGCCCTGGTGCACCCAATAATAGTCATGAGAACCGAAGAAGAACACAGGGAAGTCCCCCAGGTCATGTTTAAGGCCCTGGATGTTCAGTGGCACAGACCTGGGGTTGCAGATCTCTGCCGGCCACCATCTGGAAACAAAAGCAGTTTTAGACCAAGAAGACGAAAAACGACACTATTCTTTACAAGACTGGCAGGAGGAAAAGAAGTTTTTGTATTTTGTAATTTTCACTCGGATTCTAAGAACACAAAATACCTTATCTTTAATCCGTCCAAACCACACACACATCATTTAAAAACATATTAATGAATTAACTAATGAAATAGTGAACACAGAGTAAACAAAGTAGATCCTAAACACCTGATCTAGTTTCTTGCTTTAAAAAACTGTCAAAACAAATTTAAAAACCCTGAAAAATTAATATTTGACATTTATAAAAGAACATATATCAAGAAAATATGTTATGAAGTATAATAACACCAAACCCACTACCCAAAGAAAGAATTTGAATATTACCAATACTATTCCAAACCTAATTTCTGTCCTAAAAAAGTTAGTTTTTTCCACCAAACCTGACATACTTAATACCAAGATTATCTTTTTTAGGGGGTGGAAGGTGGGGACGGGTGGCTGGCCAGTGCAGGGATCCAAACCCTTGACTTTGGAGTCACAAGGTGGCACACTAACCAACTGTGCTAACCAGCCAGCCCAAGACTATCTTTTAATGTATCAAAGTTTATTTCTAGTAGTCAAGGGAACCATTTTGAGAATAAACTGATGCTATAGAAAAAAATGGCTCCCATTCAAATCAGCATTCTCTGAATCTCTAATCAACTAAGGCAAACACCTCTTGGTCAAATGTACTAGGTTTTATATCAGTCTGTATTTCAAAATCTAATTCATCCTAGATCATAATAAACATGGGTTGGGGACAGAATGGAAACATAATTGTTCCATGCTATGATAAATGAATATTACAGCAGTCACCAAATTAAACTATCTGTAAGGAGCATTTGACAGCTTCCAGCAATTGGACAAGTCAGGGATTGAAGGGTGAAGCTGAAGGTCAGAAAACAAGGCCAACCTCAGTGCTCCCCACATGGGCTTTAGTAAGATATAAAATCCTCAATATCAACAGTAAATATACATAAACTTAAATTTTTTCAATCCCTTATTTTACATATGATTAATAGAACAATTTATTTAACAAATAATTATAATGTTTAAAAGATAAATGATGACACGGTTGCACTCCCAGATTTATATTGCAGAACTTGAGTAACAATCATCTGAATGGTAACTGCTGTCCATCTAAGAATTAAACACATGGGTAAGAACCCATGCTCAAATTGTTAAAAAACAAAACAAAAAACAGAAACCACTATTTTATGTGACAAGGGTTTGGTTTACCCTCAATGCAGGCTGGGAAATGGTTACTCTATTTTTAAGTCATTTTAAAGTAATTAAATATGAACCCATTACTATGTTCACTAGGGTCAGTTAGGAAGAGGTACACTTTCTGTTGGGGGTTGTTCCAGGTCCTCACATTTTCCCCCAGGAAGCAACACATTGGAGTAACTAGTTATTGAAAATAAACAGCTTCAGGTGTTTATTTTCTGACTGGAAAGAAATACACTAAGAATTAGTTCATGGATGGAAGTCTTTCCAAAACATACAAGAAGAATCTGACCTAGATATAAAATCTCATTGGGCTGTGAACTGAACTGAAGCACTGCTTTGAGCTTCTTTAAAACGCAATGTAATTAAAATTTAAGTATTAAAATTAAGTCAAAGATATTTTCATACTCATAACTTTTTAAAAAATTCTGAAATTTGAAGATCTGAAAGCTTCTTATACTGTTTTAGATATTTCTTATCCAGAAATGTCTTACCCATTTTTTAAAAATTATTATTTTAACTGACATATACTAATTGTACATATTTATAGGGTACAGAGTAATATTTTGATACATGTATGTGTATGAATTATCTATTGTCAAACTGTGCATTTCTCCCCACCCCAGAAAGATATTTTTTTAAATTATGAAAGCAGTTTGTACTTCTTTTAAAAATTAAAATAATGCAGAAATGTATAACAGAAAAGTGAAAACGCCTTCCCCTTGTTATCTAATCCCTGAGACTAGTACTAACATTAGATATATACCTTTCCAAGTATTAAAAGTGCATTGGATCTAGATCTACAATTTTTAAAATTGTGTAAACACACGGAAACACATTGTATATACTGTTTAACATGCTTTTTAAACTCAACTATATATCACGAGTACCTTCCCATGGTACTATACAGACCTGCACTATCCTTTTATTGGCTTCACGGTATTCTACAATATGGATTCACTATAATTTGACAAATCCTCTACTGATTCCACATTTGGGTAATTTCAAATTTTTGTAAGCAATCATTTGCCTATGCCCTCACTGGCCACAAAATTATTAATCTTTTAAATCTTTGCCAATCTAATTTTTAAAAAAGTAGCTTTGTTTTAATGTACATTTGTTTTTAGTGAGGCTGAGCATTTTTTCCATGTTTATTTGCTATTTGCTATTCTTTTGCAAACTGGCTCGTTCTCTTCATTGCCCCTTTTTCTAATGAGGCATTTATCCTTTTTTATTGAATGCAGAAGAGCAAATACTTTCCCCCAATTTGACATTTTCTTTTAAAAAACTTTATCATGTCTTTTGCCATATAATATAAAATTCTTTATATATTCAAACTGTCAAAATAACTTTTTGAGGACTTGGAGGTTTCCTGTAAAAAAAAAAAAGGGGGGTGGGGTGGGGGGACTTCTTGACTTCAATGCCTCTGATCCCAGGTAACAATGAATTTTAAAAAATTAAATAGGTAGGGCCGGCCCGGTGGCGCACTGCTACAGTGTGCCACTTGGGAGCGCGGTGGCGCTCCCGCCGAGGGTTCGGATCCCACATACAGACCGGTTCCCGCTCACTGGCTGAGCGAGGTGCGGGCACAACACCGAGGGTTGCAATCCCGTTGCCGGTCCCGGTCCGGTACGGGCGCGACACTGAGGGTTGCGATCCGTTGCCGGACACGAAAAAAGACAAAAAGGAAAAAAAAAAAATTAAATAGGTAATAGGTCCAGCCCATGGCTCACTTGGGAGAATGTGGTACTGATAACACCAAAGCCACAGGTTCAGATCCCTATATAGGGATGGCTGGTTAGGTCACTTGGGAGAGCGTGGTGCTGACAACACCAAGTCAAGGGTTAAGATCCCCTCACTGGTCATCTTTAAAAAAAAAAAAATTAAATAGGTAAGCAAGCAGCATATTCATAACAGAAAACAACATAGCTCTTGCTAAAAAAAAATTATGTTTGAAATTCTACAGAAATATATTTTACTTAGGATTCTAGGATTCTAATTGAAAAGCACACCTCTAATTGTATTATCTTGAATAGTATCTATTTTTATAGTAAAGTGACAAATACATGCCTCAAAATGCAGACTTTTTTTTTTCCTTTTTGTTTTTTTTCGTGACCAGTAACGGGATCGCAACCCTCAGTGTTGCGCCCGTACCGCGACTGGCAACGGGATCGCAACCCTCGGTGTCGCGCCCGCACCGCGCTCAACCAGTGAGCAGACCGGTCTCTATATGGGATCCGAACCCTTGGCGGGAGCGCCGCCGCACTCCCAAGCGCCGCACTCTACCGAGTGCGCCACCAGGCCGGCCCAAAAATGTAGACTTTTAAGAATATATCACTATACCTGTTCAGTGAAGGCTCGTTAAAAGCCTTAAAAGAGGAAGTTTTACTAAAAAGTAATGGCAATTACACATACTTACTTCATTACCTAAATAACTAAATGCTCTTAATGGAATAATCTCTCTCCTTAAATTCTAAAAAGGTCTCTCTTTACACACAATTTAGGGCTTCTAGCTAAAACAAAATGGACCAGATTCAGGGGCAAAGAACTATTTTCACCAAGATATAAACTCTTGATCTTATTAGAAACCAGAAGTCAATATAAATCTATTTAAGATATACACAAAAAAATCTCCACTGTCCACATAAAGCCTTTCATCCAAAATCTAGGAGTACATAGTTCGTTAGTATATATAACTTTGAGAACTTTAAAGTCAATCAACCAATCACAAAGAAAAAGAAAGAATCCAACCATGACATAATCTTCCCAACCCCCTCAACACCCAGACCCAGAACATGTTTTTCTTTTCTCTTTCCTTTTCTGAGGAAGTAGGTCCATGCTGTTCTACCTGTCTCCTAGTTGCTTGTATCCAGATTATGAACCTGGTCTGAACAATGATTGAATACTTCCTCTTTATTCTTGGAAAAACTTGCCTGTAATTTCCCAATTTGACCCAAACAATCTGCTTGTAATGAAGTTTCTTGCCAGCTTTACAGTCATTACAATTCCAGCAGCCTTCCGGCATTTCTATGCTCAGGCATTCCGGGTGGAAGGAAGCTGGGCACGATTCACAGCAAAGCAATCTTCCACCTTGAAACAAATAAACAGTCTTAATAACTGAGAAAAGAGGAAAGAGAAAAAGAAAGAAAAGGAAGAAAGTTATCTTTTAAGCACATTAAATTTGATTTAAATTGAAGGAAAATAACAAAGAGACTGAGTCATATCTATAGCAATGGATTAAAATAGAAAGCAAATGAACATATGCAGCTACTTTTCAGGGCTTCCGTGGCCAGAAACTGAGAGCTTTTTTGAGTAGTACCAAAGCATTACTGTTCGCTTTATTCCTCTAAAATGTGGGCTATTGAGGTATGAGTTTAGAAAGCAGCTAAAACTCAACATGTGACAAAATAGATGCACAAAATCATGAGACTGAGGTTGATGTGACAGCAGGTTTTTCAAAGAAGTAAGCAGCCACTTTCTTTTCTCCTTCAGAGCTAAGAAAGAAAGCCACAGTTATCTTTGTATTTTAATCCAGTGCCACAGTTAACTAAATCCCTTTATAACACTAGCAAGAATGAAAATAACCAATAGGTTGAGCAGTACTTTTTTCTTTCCGTCAAAGAATACGAAAAAAAAAAGCTACATAGATTCTCAAATTGATTACATTATCATTACCTGTTCAGTGAAGATTTTAAAAAGTCAAACAGGCTATATAGCAGTGGTTTGCAACTTTTTCATCACCAAGGATCCCCTTTCCCTTCCTCATGAACCCACATTTTCAAATATTTTTATCAAACAAAATAAAAAATCTACATTTTAAAACTAACAATTTCTCCTATTTTTATTAACCAGAAAAAATATATATGGGGTCAGTCAGATTCTGACCCCAATAACAAAACTAGTATTATCACATTAAATTGTTAAAATCATACCCAAATGTAAACTCATACAGCTTTATTTTGCACAAACATTTGATTGTTAGATTTTTTGAAATATTAAACATAGTTCAAAAATTTTGTTTACATAAGCATAAGTGTTTTCTGACTTCATACTGAGAACCACTGCTTTATAGCATAAAACTAAGTGTCAGTTTATAATGAAGTACCATATGCAAGGAGTTCCCTCCAAGTTCCCTATCAAAACCTTCTCCTTTTAAATACACAAAAACAATCTCTGGATTGAGATAAAAACAGGTGTGGCAAACAAAATAATATTTTTAAATGCAAAGAAATAAGAAGTTTTTTGGAGCGGGATTAGGTACTTCTAATACATATTTCAAAAAGTGACAAAGATTGTTAGGCACTGAAGATGAAATATAATAAAGACATTTACTGCAAAAAAAAAAAAAATCATCTTTCCATTGGAAAATCAGGTCCATACCCCATGGGTGTACTGAGATTTAACGTCCCAGAAGCAAAAGGGTAAGAGCCCTCTGTACAACTTTTCCAAATCACATGCTCCAACCTTTAGAGTGTTTGCTACCAATTTTCCAGAAAATCTTGTCTTCCTGTAGGCTTTCAGACTTCTAACTGATTAACATAAAAGCAAAAAGAAAAATCTGTACACAACCAGTGATGAATTAAATTACTATATTTCCTCTGCTTAAAAGCTTTTACTTCAATCATCAGAATAGTTCCCTTTGACTGTAGTTCTCAGTATGGATTAATTGGTTCAATTCTCCAGCCTAGAGATTAGCTGCCTGAGTGGTCTAAGCCTAGGTATGGAATTCTTCTGTAAATTTGAAATAAAATGAGATTATTCATTTTTCCATCAGAAAGGAATGATCAATAGAGATAAGAGTCTCTGCAAACAGCTTTTAAGGACATGGGATTATTGGTGCTGACGTGGAAAAGTCAGGCTGGCCACTCTTAACATTATGGAATATTTCTTAATTTTAAGTCTTACTTCAGAGGAAATACAGAGCCAGAATTATCAGTGAAAATCATAATGGCAAAGATGTTAAAAATACACAAGGGAAATAGAAAAAAATACATATGAACAATCCACCTTGGTGCTATGCAAGAAAACTGCTTTAGGTTGCAGGAGAAGTAAGACAGGGTTCAAGCTAAGCAAACAGAGGGCTCAAAATAATTTCAATTCATGTCAAGGTTAATACTAAGTATTGAAAGCAGAGTAAGCAACAATTGAATTAATCTAATTGTATAAAGGCGCCAGCAGAAATAATAGAATATTTCCTAAAATGCCTTGGGTAGACTAATGTTATTGCATTATGAAGTAAGTCAGACCTATGTCTATCTTTGTTTTGGAAGGAGGTGGTATCACTAATAAGGGGATATAATCCGACTTCATCAGAAAATAAACAAGCCAGTACTCTCTCCAATACTTCTAATAGGTTCTAGTCAACTTGCTTAGTCATACTTTCTTTTAGTCATGAGTTGCCACTTTAGGTATCTGACAAAGAGCAAAGATACATCAAACAGGCAACACAAAGAATGAAAAAATTTAAAAAGCCCATTTCAGATATTCTCGGTATACATATATGATATATTAGGTGTGAAGTTTTTTTTAAAGATTCTGAACCTGGCCCCAGATCATAATGGGAACGTATACAGAAAAAGACCTTCACCTTTCAAGCTCATCTGTATTTCCCTCTGGGATAATAACTCCCCAAATAACACATTATTGTTAAATCACTTTTTTCCTTTACTAGAAGTAGGCTATGGAAAGCTAAACACAAGATGTTTTCTTCCGTAGATTAAATTAACTGGGAGAATACAGATATACATTTAGCTCTGATTTCTCTATGGATAAATTATCATCAGCAATTCAGCTGGGCTGCCTTCCAACATCCAGTATTTGCGGTATCTACTCCCAGCTTCCCACCAATGTCTCCTAAAGGAAGGACAACTAGTTTTCATAGTATCTTTACAAAACATTTAAGAAACAAAATGATAGAATGTATTCAAAATCAAACTTTTAAGTATCATTGTCTTGATTTTCTTCTTTTAGTAACTTATCTTGTTATTTAGTTGAAAGTTAGTAACAAATTATGTCTATTCTATTCTAACATGAATAATAGTTCTACATCAGGCAAAAGAGAAAGAGCCCTTAGAATATTCTTCTATATTGAACAAAATCCTAGTCTATTTTAATAACATACATACAGTATATTGAATGTGTGAAAATTTAGGAGAGTAAGTAAAAATTTGTAATAATGGAATTATTTTAAGCCCTTCTTAAAAATTTTGCAGCCATATGAAGACACAGTTACAACCACCAAGGCAGAATTTACCAAAAGCAAAAAATGGTGCTTGACAGGCATACATTTCCCCCCTTCATTTAAAGAGAAAAAAATAGGAAATGCCAAAATAAAAGCAAGAGATAAACTATTTTCATTATTACCTTTCTCACATTTCTTTTTGGAAGCTGACGAGGAAGGAATCATAGGTAATTTCATCAACTCAGCACGATTTGATTCATTCAGTAGGTAGTGGGACTTATAGGCATATGAACTGAACATGGGGTCTGAATGGTCCTGAACTATCAGCCCTATACGAAACAAACAGAAAGAGATGAGCTGCAATGAAACTACCCATGATTCCATGAGAAAAAATAAATAAAATCAACACCTATGATGTAGCTATGCTTTAAAGGTGGAGGGGAAAAAAGAGAAGATGAAGAAAAACAAGGATCTGACAGAAAGGCTTTCTACAGTTATTAAAGGGAGTCTGAGCTACTCCATGCCTTATTCCTTTATAGAAACCTATATACTACAGAAGAAAACTCCAAATAATTTGCAGATGTAATCGCATTTGATAACATACAGAAAACCCTCTAGGGAAAACAAAGCTACATTCCTTAATATTGAGAGTACTATGAGGACAACCCAAAGAACAAAGTGACATATCACCTAATTAGCTAGAAATAATAATCATTTACATAACAAAGTAGACCCCAATCTACCTTCAATATATCTGGTAGCACTTAAAGTTAGAATTGAGTCTCTCCTTCTCTCCATTCACATTTGAGATATACTCAAAGTCTAGCTTTCTCTGCTGGATAATGAAAACTTTCTCTATCAATATGGTACATAATTTTAAAGGAGCCATCATTTCATGAACTTTACTGAGGTAATAAAAAACATTTTATTTTTTCCCTGCCACAATATGAAGTTATTACCATCTTAAGAGTTTATAAAAACAGTCCTTTGATCTATCAATACAGCCATCCTATTTGAAGGAACACACAAGATCTGCTCTGACCCACTGGGACTGCCCCTTCTCTTCGCCTGGCCTCTCCCCCAGTTAAGTTCGTAATGTAGCTGTGAGACACTCCTAAACCCAGGGAACTGTGAGACCAGAGAAAAGTTTCCTATCTTGACTACTGGTCAGTTTACAGTGATAAGCAATTACATTTAGAGATCATTTTGAGGAGTTTTGTTTTAAAAGGGTTACCATTTACTTTTTTCTGTGGGCATTATCTTCATTTGATGCTGTCCTATACTGAGAAGGATTCAAGAAATATCTCTGACCCAGATGATAGAATGGAACTTGAGGTTGCTAATAACGTAAGAATCTTCTAATAAAAGTTGAGTAATGCTGAAATGAACTTCATACATTTAATAGAGGGAGGCAGCATAGTATAAGAAAACATGGGCTTTGAAGTAAGAAAGACAGGTGCAAATGCTGGTTCCTCCACTTAACAACTTGTGTGACCTTGGGTAAATTATTTAACCTTGGCTTCAGTGTTCTCATATGTATAAAATAAGGAAATAACATCTTAAGGTAATTGTGGCAATTCATTCTGCTAGTGTCTAGTAGAATTTGATTTACATATGCAAAATAAATTGACATTATTACTAATAAAATGAAAAGAAAACCGTAGCTTACCTTCTCCATTTTAAATAACATTACAAAGAAAGGCATAGAATGATAAGTAACTTTTATTGTAAAACCCTCTAGATGAAAGGAAATACAAAAGAATATGTATACTCTATTGAAACATGTCTGAACATTTCCTAGGGCACCAAGAGTTAGCTGGGAGTGGAGGAGAAGCAATGTTCCTCTAAACCTTGAAACATTTCTAAAGATATTTTCAGACATTTCAGTTCTTAAGAACTACCTTAATGATTTCAAACATCCAATAACCAAGAACTAAGAAAAATTATCTATGTGGAGGAAAAATTCTGTATGAGGCAGCAAACAAGCAAAACAAGCCAAGCCTTCTATACCAAAACATAAATGATCGAAGTGTCCTTTGTATGTGTGGATTTATTAGTTCGGTCTCCTTAAAAAGAAGCATAAATAGTTCTGAAAGACTTTTGATAAAGCCTTCTCAAATCCCAACATCTGATCTATTTAGAATAAGTTTCTGTCAAGTGCTGGAAAGGAAAAGGAAGGCTTCTGTTTACTGCACAGAGTTTCACAGTTGAAATATTCGGGAATTAAATAATCTTGCTTAAATATGCATTTAAATACAAGAAATCTTCCAGAATAATTGTCAAATTGATAAGAGGTAAATATAGATGCTGTTGTTAAAACTTGTGTTTTCCCCTCTTTGACATTATTCTCAAGCTTTTAATCAAGGCATATAAGTTAAATTTAACAAAATGGCTAGAATATCTATAAGCAGACCATTTTCTACCTGTTCTAAATCGAAAATATCTGCTTTAAATACCTCCCAATTACTGAATAAAACAGAGCAAGAGGAAACATTGGTTAATAAACTAATGGTACTTGATTCAGAATGTATCTAAAGTAAGCAAACATAATCGTTACAAACTTGTTACTCAAAATGTTGGCTGGTATGTATGCTTAACTTCCACCAGAAAAGTTAGGTGCCTATGAATGGTAGAATAGTTTTACAAAGCGATAAGGAACTCTTATGTTATCATCACTACCACACTCTGTTTAAAAGTCTCTAAAGCTAAACACTAAACTGATAATTCAATAGTTCCTTTCCATCATTACTTTCTTAGAAACAGGGAGATGGGAAAGGCAATAGTGATGACTTTGTATTTATTATTTGCCTATTTAAATCCTTTCGGTCACCTATTACAATGTGTCATGAAGCATTTCAGACCTACTCCTCCACGTACCGGCCAGGTTTCAGATCAGGACACTGTTGTAATTGCTCTAGTGAAGAAAGACATAGTGCTTCCTGCTTCAATGGCAGGCAGATGCACGTGCTTATGAAACTCAGACAAACAGAAAGCAGCGTGTACAACGGAAACAGTAGCTGGCTACTACACAAAGTTCTAGCATTTAATCTTTTATTGTATAGCTCCTCTGAGTTATTTTTTTAAAATGTGAAATACAAAAACAAAACAACCTAAGTTCTATCATAGTACCTAAACTCTATCAAAAAAAAAATTCATAGTACTTTCACCAAATTAAAAGAGTTGTCCTCTAAAGCAAAAACAAATGAACAAAAAAACACCTTCTTCTTCAGTATAATCTAAAAATAATCTAACAGACCTGATATGCCTTAGACTCCTTTCAAATATTTCACACCAAGGGAAGTTCAGAAAACTTGGCACTTAAAAACAAAACAGTATGTGGGGATATTAGTAGGTTTGTATAATGCTTACTAAGTGCAAAAATAGTTTTATTATAATACAGTTGAAATAAAGTTGGATATTTTGTATCATATTCAACAAAATAAATTCTATTTTATTATCATAAACTCAAGTTCACTGACCCCCTCTGGGACACAATATTGTTTTTAGTTATCAGTCTCTTGGCATACTTAAATATCAACAGCTGGCAAGTAAGAAAGCCTGCATTGCTGGCTTTTAACTACCACCACCACATATGTTGCCTTGGCTGTGTCCCATCAGGCCTTCCTCAACACCAGACCAAAACATTATGATAAAATACAACATAAACAATTGAAAAACAAATGTGCTAGTCTTGCCTTACAAGTGAAATCTCAACTGGTTGAAAGTTCTGGATAAAAGAATATGACATGGGAAGGATCTACTTTGAAGAGAAGAATTGTTTGCAGAAAGGAATAGATTAATCTTTTGATGCTAGAAAAACTAAGAATATATCTATAGTTTTAAGTCATTTTTAAAAATGCAGATTTTAGCTTAAGGAAAAATTTAATATTCTAATAATTTGGACGTGTAATGTTATAAAAGGGACGTGTTACTGGAAATGTTCGTATCTCTCAGATATATAATGGAATTCTGCACTGGGTGGGAGATTATACTAGATGACCTGAGTTCTCTCCCAATGCTGAGGATCTATTTTAACGGGGAAATATGCCAATGAACTAAAAAAAGAAATAAAGAGAAAGGACTGACACTCACCTCTGGCACAAACGAAACAAAAGCCTACATTTACAGCAGAAGAAGAGTTACTGCTCCGTCTGGAATGATTACTGCAGATGAGAACGTAGGAGGACACAAACATGCTTCCAGCAGCAACGCAAGCATCTCCAGAGTGAAAGGCAACTGGACATCTCAAACATCTCATCATGCGGCCTGTTGAAAGACAAGTAGAAAAGGAATCTATATAACAAGGCATCAGCTGGATAGGAACTGAGAGTTTTGGAGCTGAGCTTTTTTGGGTTCCCATGCAATGCTAGTTATACTAAGATAAAAATATTTTTCTTCACTAGTCTGACTCTGCCATTCCTATGCTATATGGCCTCTAAATGTAAGTCTAATGCTCATTTACTGATCACCCAAAGAAAAAACTGTCTGTTCCAATGCTGAAGAGATGGCAGTATCCAATATGGAACCCGCCTAAAGAATTCTCAAGGATATTTCTTATGGTCTGAATTTAGAACTTAATCCCTACTTAACATGCTACCTATTAGGCTGAACTGTTAAACCTAGAGGTAAACAGGGAGACTGCCCAATGTTGTTTATAAAAATGTGCTTAATATATTATTCGTTACTGCACTGAAAAAAAAATATTTGTCCCCTTCTTTAGCTCTGTTTTACCTTTACTTGCTTTGTGGATATCCTTCTCCATACAGCAGGCAGAGCAGCAGTGCTGGGGACAGCGGAATCCTTTTGATTCAAAGATGGCAGTGGGGAATTTGCGGACACAGGCTTCATGATAAAATTTCCCACAAGCACCAACAGAACAACGTTTCACATCTTTACTAGACACCTTACATGAAAAACATGAATGCTGCCCTAAAAAATTGGTGAGGAACATAGATTAAATAAAATCTGATTAAAGCATATTCTTTTTAAACAGAAGCAGCTACAGACATCAAAGAGCTGCTCCTGAGACTACTACCACATTTTTTTATATACCAAAAAAAGGGCATTTAAAATAAATGTCTAAATTAAAAGATTATTTTATAAATTTTGCTAAAATAATTATCAATTTGGAAATACAACACTAAAAACAATTTAGATCTGTAAAATTAATTCCATACAAAACCCAGAACAGAATTTTTTCAACACTTGGGAGCAGAGAGTGGGGCAAGGTCTTCCCACATAGAGTAAATTTTTAAAATCACCAATGGAAAGAGAGATTCTATTAGATAATCACTAACAATTTCTATATGTAAAATTGACACAAAATGAAAACTCAGTCCTAACAAGGCAGAAAATTACAGCTAGACATATCTTATTCAAACTGTAGAAAATCAAGGATAAAGAAAATATTAAAATTATCCACAGGAAAGATAATTACTCTCAAAGAGAGCTGACTGCAAAAGAAAAATGGAAGCCAAAAAACAATGGAATGCTATCTTCAAAGGGCTGAAAGAAAATAATTACCAAAACGGAATTCCATTCCCAGTAAAATATTCTTCAAGAATAAAGAATAATCAGGGGCTGGCCAGTTAGCTCAGTTGGTTAGAGAAATCAACATTCATTAGGGGCTGGGCCGAAGGCAGTGGGTTATCAAGAACTTATTAACATTACTGTCACTAAAGTTGGTATATGACCCTCCCACTTCTAAATCTGACTGGCTTAAAAAAAAATTCATTGGGGAGAATTAACAGAATCTGGTTTTTTGAAAAGAGATTAATAAGACTCATAACCCTGGTAAGAGTGACCAATTAAAAAAAAGAAAAAAGCACCGATATTAATGATAACAGAAATGAAAAAATAGTATATCACTATAAATTCTAAAAACAACAATAAATAGAAAATATGAATAGTTCTATAAACTATTAAAACTATAATTAAAACCTTCCAACAAAGGAGACTTCTGGTCAAGATGGTAGAATCGACGGTCCCCAGCATCACTCTCTCCCACAAATCAACAAATTTACAACTATAAAAAAGCAACGGCAGGGCCGGCCCGGTGGCGCACTGGAGAGTGCGCCGCTTGGGAGCTCGGTGGTGCTCCTGCTGAGGTTTCGGATCCCATGTGGAGACCAGTTCCCGCTCACTGGCTGAGCGCGGTGTGGGCGCAACACCGAGGGTTGTGATCCCATTGCTGGTCCCCGGTACAGGCACGACACCGAGGGTTGCGATCCCGTTACTGGTCAGTAAAAAAGACAAAAAGGAAAAAAAAAAAAAAAGCAACGGCAGCCAAGCTGGGGCTGCTAGAGCTCAGGGGAAGAGCAAGAGAGACCTACAGAGTTCATGAAGGCCGGAGAAGCCACGATGAGAGAAAGTACTGTTCTGATCGTTTCGAACCCCAGCTGCTTCCAGGCTGGAGCTGCTGAGTGCACAGAGCAGGAGCTGGCAAAAACTGCAGCTGTGCCCTTTGGATGAAGTTGCTTGGAGGTGGCAGGGGAGAAGAGGGCCTTGGTGGCCCCCAGGCCAGCAAGACCACTAACAGGGTTCCCGTGGACCCACATACGAGTGAGAAGCCAGAACAACTGAAGAAAAAGGAGCCACTCAGAGGCTAGTGAGTCATCACAAGAGACCGGAGCATGGGCGGTGGGGGAGATGGGCCCACCGGGCGAACACTGGGACACAGCAAGGACAGTTGATCTGCTCCCCAATCAGCATAGGCCCACTCAGAGGAGACTGGTCAGGAATATAGAACTGCAGGGGGTGCAGTTTGATGAAAAGACTCAGGCCCAGACCAGAGTCTATACACAGCCCAGGTGAACTGGATCTCACTAGACCCATAAGTACCTATAAAGTCAACCATTAAAACCTGAGTTGCACAAAAAGCCTTCCGTAGGGAATCAGCAGCAAAGCAGCAGTTTAGCTAAACCACACAGCTATAGTGCTGGTCCCCACAGGAAGTTCCCCCATTTTAGAAGTAAGCAAAGGACAACAAATTTGTTCCAGTACAGAGTTTAAGTGGTGGGAACAGCAAATGATCCAACACAGAACTGAAAGAAAAAACAAAGTACCTGCAACCAGAGACAAAGTTTGATATTAACTAACAAAGGTCTCATTTCACCAAAGAACACCTATAACACCTAGAAAGACCAGAAGTCACCTGGGCTGCCAAGCCAGAAAGTGGGGAGGGCCAGGGGCCTCAGCAATGCCCCCTGACACCCGCAACCAGTCCCGAGGTTGGGGGATGAGGGCCTCAGACACACCCCACTGACATGCGCAACCAGCCCAGTGATAACCACCAAGCCAAAGCAAGAAGGGCTCCGTGTTCCCAAGCTGGGGTGGTGGGGGCGAGGGCTTTTGACACATCCCCGTGACATCTGTACCCAGCCCAGCGATAAGCAAGCCACCACTGGAAGCCCCCCACATCTCCCCTGTTGGAATGAGGGGGGTGCCACAGGCCTCAATTCTGCCCTTCCTCCTTCTTCCATCACATTTCCTTCCCCTTTCCCCTGTCCCCTCTCCCAACTGCTCTGCAACAACATCCTAGAATGTAAAAAAATAATAAAATTACATTTTTTAAAAAAACCAAAAAACCTTCCAACAAAGAAAATTTTAGGCTCAGATGGGTGCACTAATGAATATGCCAAACATTTAAAGGTAAAAATAATGAAAATTATGATAGAAACAGAATAAAGAAGGAACAAGTAAAAGATAACAGATGTAGAAAAATGTGCAACAAAAACGACAAAGGTATAAAGAATTCACATATGGAGAATATATACAACATGTATAAGCAAAGATAACTAAACAAGATTTATAAAGAAGCATAGGAAAAAAAACCAGAGCAGCTTAATATAAAAGTGGGCAGAGGGTATGAACAGGTAACTTACAGAGAGCAGAAAGACAAACAGCCAAAAAGCATGAAAAAATGCTGAACTTCACTAGTAAACAGATAAATGTTAACTAAAACCAGTTATGAAATAGGAAAAAAAAAGTTTGATAATACCAATTGTTGATAAGGTTGAAGGGGAAAAGACACTCTTCTATACTGCTGGTAGAAGTTTAAGTTGGAAGGAACTACGTAAAAAGGCAACTGGACAATCGCCATTAAAATGAAAATTAAGGGGGCCGGCCCGTGGCTCACTCCGGAGAGTGTGGTGCTGATAACACGAAGGCCCCGGGTTTGGATCCCATATAGGGATGGCCGGTTCGCTCACTGGGTGAGCGTGGTGCTGACAACACCAAGTCAAGGGTTAAGATCCCCATACTGGTCATCTTTAAAAAATAAATAAATAAATAAATAAATAAATAAATAAATAAAATGAAAATTAATTTACTTCCTATGGTCTAGAAATTCCTTTTCTTAATAACTATTATGGAAGTACATGTAAAACGATGTTGACTGAAGCACTGTTTTTAATTGCAAACAACTGAAAGCAACTCAAATGTCCTTCAACAGGAGAAGAGTTAAGTAAACTGTGATGTATTATGTGCTATGGAACACTATGCAGCAATAAAAAATTAATGTATCTGTGCTGACATAAAAAGAGCTCTTGCAGAACAACGGTATGATACATTTTTATTACAAAACACAAAAATGTTACACACACAGATTTACATGGCTACACACCAAACTGATAACACTGGCTGACCCTGGTGAGGGCTAAAACTAAGTAGGGTCCTAGGAGTGAAAATCAAGGGAGACATCAGCTAGAGCTGTAATGATGGTATTTTCATGACAATATATTTATGTATTTCTTGTATAATTAGAAATAAATTTAGAATACTAATAAGAACACTTTTAACACTGCAAAACATAAATGGACAAGAGACCCGTGAACAGATACTTCACAAGAGAATCAATAAAGATACAGAAAAAAAAAATGTTTAGTTGTTCACAAAGAAATGCAAATTGTAACAACAAACTCGTCAAATGTTTATTGAACAGTTGGATATCATCTTTTGGGAAGTGTTCAAGTCTTTTGCCCATTTTTCTTATAATGCCTATAAAAATTCTGAAGGAAGAAAAAAAGCAAGGAATTTTTTGACTTTTAAGGAAAGTTAGCCAAACTGCATTATTGTTCTTTGATTTTGGAAGTACCTAATCTTTACAAATTGGCTGAATTATAAAAATTCTTTAAAATGAGAACTTATAAGTATGATAGTCGCATTTTTTTTTTTACTGTCTTTATTGCAGAAATACAGTAGGTTTGGGGGGGGGATTGTCCACTGCATATGGGTTATTTCAAATTATATTTTAACATATATATAGATAGATAGATATGAAGGTAATACTATGTTTTAAAATAACTTTTCGAAATTTTAAAAACTATATTTCAAAGGTAGGTTTGACTTTACAGTTTTGCCTAATACATAAACTACCAATAGGCTTTCACTCACATAATGATCAAAACAATATAAGTGACAATTGTTATAACTCCCATTAGTACATCTGTTATGCTAATAGAGAGCTGTCAAACCCCTGTCAGACTTAGGTTGGGAGCTCTAGCACGGGAATGCTTCTAATACCATCCTTTTTCACTAGGAATTGGTCTTCATTAACAGTAAATAGTAAGTAAAACATTTTTTGTAGTTTCTTTCTACTATACATTTTATTCAAAAGGGCAAATGAAAATGCTTTCTTTTCAGAAATCACATTTGTCTTAAATAACAGAAAATGGTAGTATACAACGTTATTCAGTATGTATCCTGTAATACTTTTTACACGTAAAGTGTTTACTGATAAAAAAGAAAAACTGCCTAACTGACCTTAAACAATGGTTTGAAGAGTCCAAGTTCTCAATCCTAATAATAAACTAATTTTCATGTCATAATACATAAGTCAAACACATTTGTTTTTCATAATTGTGGTAAAATATATACAATATAAAATTGAGCATTTTAATCATTTTAAGTGTACAGTACTGTGGCATTAAGCACATTTGCATTATTGAGTGATCACGACCACTGTCTATCTCCAGAACTTTTTCATCATCCCATACAGAAACTCAACCCATTAAACAACTCCCTGTCTCTCCCTCCCTTGCAACCTTGGTAACGGGGTTCTACTGTCTGTTTCCAAGAAAATGAGTACTCTAGGTACCTCACATAAATGAAATCATACAGTATTTGTCCTTTTGTGGCTGGCTGATTTCACTCAGCATAATAACTTTGAGGTTCATCCATGCTGTAGCATGTGTCAGAATTTCATTTAAGAATGAAGAATATGGGCCAGCCCGGTGGCGCACTGCTACAGTGCGCTGCTTGGAAAGCGCAGCGGCACTCCCGCCCGAGGGTTCGGATCCCACGTACAGACCGGTTCCCGCTCACTGGCTGAGCGAGGTGTGGGAGCAACACCGAGGGTTGCGATCCCGTTGCCGGTCCCGGTCCGGTACGGGCGCAAGTTGCGATCCGTTGCCGGACACGAAAAAAGACAAAAAAAAGGAAAAAAAAAAAAAAAAAAGAATGAAGAATATTCCATTGTATGTATACACTACATTTTGTATATTTATTCATCCATCCATGGACATTTGGGACTATTGTGAATAATCCAGCTATAAACATGGGTGTAAAAATATCTTCTGGAATTCCTTGCTTTCAATTTTTGGGGGCAACAAATCCAGAGTGGAATTGTTTAATCATATGGTAATTCTATGTTTAATTTTCTGAGAAACTGCCATGCTGTTTTTGACAGCCTCTGCACCATTTTATATTCCCACCAACACGGCACAAGAGTTCTAATTTCTCCATATACTGGCCAACACCTGTTGTTTTCTTTTCTTTTCTTTTTTTTATAATAGCCATCCTAATGGGTGTGAAGTGGCATTTCACTGTGGTTTGATTTGCATTTCCCTGATTACTAATTATGCTGAGCATATGTTCACATGCTTTTGTTTTGGGTGGCTGGCCAGTACAGGGATCAAACCCTAGACCTTGATGTTATCAGTACCACCTAGCTCTAACCAACTAAGCTAACAGGCCAGCCCCATTTGTATATCTTTTTTGGAGAAATGTCTACTCAAATTCTTCGCCCAATTTTGAATTGGGTTGTTTGGGTTTTGGTTGTTGAGTGGAAAGAGTTCTCTATGTATTCTGGATATTAATCTTTTATCAGATATGTGATTTATAAATATTTTCTCCTGTTTCAGCCTTTCTACTCTGCTGATAATGTCCTTTGGTGTACAAAAGTTTTTATTTTTTTATTTTTATTTTTTTTCCTTTTTTTTTTTTTGTCTTTTTTCGTGTCCGGCAACGGATCGCAGCCCTCAGTGTCACGCCCGGACCGGGACCAGCAACGGGATCGCAACCCTCGGCGCTGTGCCCGCACCTTGCTCAGCCAGTGAACGGGAACCGGTCTGCATGTGGGATCCGAACCCTCGGCGGGAGCGCCGCCGCGCTCCCAAGCGGCGCACTGTAGCGGTGCGCCACCAGGCCAGCCCAAAAGTTTTTATTTTTGACAAACCAATTTGCCTATATTTCCTTTTGTTGCTTGTGCCTTTGGTGTCATATCCATGAAATTAATGTTAATCCAATGTCATAAGCTTTTCCCCCATGTTTTCTTCTAAGAATTTCATAGTTTTGGCTCTTACATTTTGGTCTTTGATCGATTTTGAGTTAATTTTTTTTTATGGTGTTCGGTAAGGGTCCAACTTAATTCTTTTCCACATGTACATCCAATTTTTCCATCACCATTTGTTGAAAAGACTGTCCCCTTTCCCCACAGAATGGTCTTTGTACCCTTCTCAGAAATCATTTGATCATACATGTGAGTGCTTATTTCTGGGCTTTCTATTCTACTCCATTGGTCCATATATCTGTCCTTATGCCAGTATCACACTGTTTTTATTACTGTAGCTTTGTAGTAAACTTTGTAATCAGGAAGTCCGAGTCTTCCAATTTTGTTCCACTTAACTGTTTTTAATGCAAATTTCCTTCTTAAATTCCCTAACAGACATGTACCAAATTAAATTATATCAAACTTTTGTTGGCAGAATTCTACTAGATTCTAGAGTTAGGAAGAGCCCTAAGATTGTTTTAATACTGAGGTGCATGGTCCTTCCTAATCGATAGCTTAAATCAGTGGTTATATACTTGAATGCTTAAAAGGGCCAGGAAGGTTAAAACTTTTACTGCAGAGTATAAATGTGATGAATAAAATATTTTATGTAGGGAAAATATAAGTTATATGTTCTAAACAGCTTCTATAGCTTAATTTGTGCTTATGTATGTGAGTGCATGTGTACATTAGGATATGATACGTGATGTCCATCCTGCTTAGTCAAGGCAGTAGAAAGCAATGTTTAAGAGCAAGAACTCCCGGGCCGGCCCAGTGGCGCACTGGAGAGTGCGCCGCGTGGGAGCGCGGCGGCACTCCCGCCGAGGGTTCGGATCCCATGTGGAGACCGGTTCCCACTCACTGGCTGAGCGCGGTGCGGGCGCGACACTGAGGGTTGCAATCCCGTTACCGGTCAGTAAAAAAAAAAAAAAAAAAAAAAAAAAGAGCAAGAACTCTGGAGTCAAGTTGCCTGGGTTTAGATTCCACTTTCATCATATGCTATCTTTGTGACTTTGGGCAAGATCCAAAACTCTCTAGTCCCCAGTTTCCCTTTCTGTAGAATGGAAATAATAATACTTATCTTATGTTATGAGGAGCAAATGAGATAGTAAGATAAAATGGTTGTATAACAGCACCTGGCATTTAGTAAGGAAAAGTTCAGTAAAAAAAGTTACCAACCTTTTGTCTAAAGGATTTTAGGAGGCATACAATCAAATATAAAAGGATAACATAAACATCTGTCAGAATCCAAAAAATGGGGAAAAAAGGAGTAGGAAAATAAGAGTCAAGGGTAAGATCAGCAGCATATCACATATACTTGATATGCAATTGGTTTAGTTCCTCATAGCTAAAATAAAACAAAACAAAAAAACACACAATCATGGCTCTAGAAGCACTACCATGCCATCTACAACCAATTTTTCACTTGCCATGTTATTACAGATTAAACTACTTCCCTGCTTTCCATGACTTTAACCAGGATCATGTCTACATAGAGAAGAAATATAAACCAGTATATTTCTCTATAAATTATTTTGATAGACAGTAGTCTATGTATAGTGGGATAAGAAATAAATGGTGAATCCCATGTCTTAAAAAGAATGTCCAGTAGTTCCATCTTTCCACTAAAAGTATAATCCCCGTGGTTATAGTTTTGAATAATACTTACTCCAGTCTACTAAAGTCAGAGGCTTTAAACTAATTTATTGAGCACAAAAAAATCTCAAACCCACCTGAAAAATGACTCGATTAACATACTTTGTATAACTCTTGAGATAAAACACAAATTCATCTCAATAATTTGATAGATTTTATGGTAAAGGCACCAGTTAGAGGAAATTTGACTACACTTTCGATCTTGAGAAACCTATTCACCAAATGGTATCTTAATTTGTTGAAAAACCTATGGGAGGGGTGCCAGATAAAATTGATAAGAGAGAATTAGATGTTATGGGAGATATGGGCATTGCACATTCTTCCCTATACACCTTTTCACATCTAACAAATAAGTAAGCTCACCGGTTTTACATTCCATGCAGATGAACTTTTCATCAGGGAGTGATGTCAATCCTAGGCACTCCAGGTGAAAGTGTTTGCAGCACTCTCCCACACAAGGAATCAGAGAGTCCCCAGAGCTCTCACAGATCTGTAATATGGCAAAAAGCACGGTTCTCAAACTTTAGCAGGCATCAGAATCACCTGGGGGGCTTATTAAAACACAGATTACTGGGTCCCTCTTCCAGGGATTCTGATTCAGTAGATCTGGGGTGGGGCCCAAGAATTTGCATTTCTAACAAGTATCCTGAAGATGCTGATGCTGCTGGTCCCTGCCCTTCATTTTGAGAACCACTGACCTAGACAACTATTTCCAGACCCAATATGGTATAAAGTTTAAAAGTCATACTTGATCTTTTATGAATTCTTCTTTGGGATCTGCATACTTTAACCTTTCTTCACAGGGCAAAGCAGTATTTTTCAAAAAGGGTAAAAATACATTTAAAAAAGTTAATACAAACTCAGATGTAAGAAAATGTTTTTGAAATAAGTCATCTGCCATTTATTTCCAATTAATAACAGCATATCACAATGAAGATTGACACTTGCATGAGAATAAGTATTCCATCTTAAAAGGGAAGAAAAGAGCCAGACAAAACTTTTAGACCTGTAGCTTTAAAGTAATATAATTTAGAAATATATTTCCCTCTTCAACAAGAGGTACGTCTATTATTGGCAGAATATGATAACAATTGTTTTAAACCACGGGATCAGTCACCTGCCTACCTGACACACAGTGTCCTTCTTACTCATTCCAATGCCTCTTCTTGACAAACTTGAATCCATGGACTGCACATCAGAAACATCTGCATCTGCAGTAGCTGAAGGGCTATCTACTTGCTTTCCAAAGCCTACCTACGTGGAAAACATAGCATATTTTTAAGAAAAAAAGAAAACCAAAAATTCCCTCAAAGCTAGATGCTATGAAAACCCTATTTAAAACTTGCTCAAATAGATCTGGACACAACCTCTTTCTTCCTCTCTTTCTAAAACCCATGCATACTGTACGTCTACCACTGGGAAGAAACTGTAGTTAAATTTTTAAAAACTATACTTCTTTTATGTAGGAATCAGCAAAATTAAGACACTCATAAGTTACAAAATAACCAAAGTGATTTTTTCCTATAAATATTTTTAAAATTTCCCACTTTCCCCAAATAAGTCAGGCAAAAGCATTTTGTTACTTTGGTTTTGCAAAGCAAAAAAGAGCACTGTGCCCAAACTCTCGAACATATTTACCTGCAGATCACTCAGTCCTCTAGAATCAGAGTCAGATGTGTCTCTGTATGCTGAACTAGTCATCTCTACATCAGTTGAGGCGCGACTCCTTTTCTTTAGAGGTTTACAGGAATCTGAAATCTCGCTGGCACCTTAATACAACACACTGAAATTAATCCTAAAATACTGCTTAAAGTTTGTTGTTTTTTTTTTATGGGAGAATATTTTCTTTCCCCAAACTCATCTTTAGTGTGGAAAAAAAAAAAAACACAGCTCTCTTTTTAACACTGAAGTCACGAGTCAAAATTCCATAGGCTTCTGACCTTCCTGGTAGTGAGTGATTTAATTTATAACTACTCTATTATTATTAAAACATTTAATTCAGTTCTCCTGCTCTAAAGCTATTTTCAGTCAACAGAGCCCAAGTTCCAACCTAAAAATCAATTCTATCAAAACTGCAGGACAGCTCATTGATTTGGAGCAATTCAAAGAATCATTCAATTTGGAGGGGGAAGACATAAAACCCAACATACTGTGTAGCTTACAAATATGGTTGCAGAGACATCTCCATGTTGTTTTTATTAGGGATGTGACAAATCTTTGATTTGTATTCGATTCGTACACGGATAGTGCCATTTTCCCCTGAATTTTGCAATTCAGTTGGTTATTGCCCCCCCCCAAATAAATTTTGGATGTTCATAATTGTTCATCTGAGACTTCCTTGGTGAAGTGGCATTTATTGTGATCATTAACAAGTGCTGCAGCACATCTATATATGTCATGTCATTTAGGAGGCACATTACTGAGGGCTGTAAATGGACAATCAGTGTTCAAGTGCAGCCAAATCACGAAGAGCTGGATGAGAGGCCTCTATGTGGAATTTGTGCGGGAAGGAATAAATATGAAAAAAAAAGGCAGAGAATAGTGTGGAATTTTTTTTAAAACTGTGTGTAATACAAATCCAGCCAAAACAATAGTGCAAAAAGTTACAAAGCAACAATCTCTTGGGCTAATGCAGTATAGGCTATACAGAAACAGCCACGATGAAATGTGCAGATCAGGCACGGTGAATACCAAGGAACCAAGGAGACGGTTAAAATTTCAACCCACAGTTTGTGTTTTGGATTTTTTTTTTCCCCCAAAATTTCCATACAACAAACAGACATCTAGATCAGCCCAGCAAGCTATGGTGGAAGTGTGCAGTCCAGAAGAGACCATGGAGAAACAAGTCTCCTGAGGCCATGAAGATCCGCAACAGGCTGAGTGAGAGAAGCACTTGGTATAAAGCCATGTTCTGTGGTGGAGGATGTGGGCCTCGTTAGACTGCTCACATTACTGGAACCTCGTTATCACATCCCATTCTATAGTTTTTCACTGAATGTTTCCTGACATCTATAAATGAGGGTGCCTGCCCATGTTAACGCTGATTAAAAAACACAAGTACACAAATCTATCTCCTTCATTGCTGGTGTATGGACCCAGAACACCACCACAAAATATTTCCTTGGCCTAAAAGATCACTGGATTAACAAGGAGTTTTAACAGAGGAACAGGAGTGCTGTACTGAGAGGCTTTCGAAGGGAAACACAGGTACCGCCTTTTCCGATGAGTTTCTGAAAATGCTAGAAAAATGACAGACTGCCAAAGACAGCTGTCATGCTGTTCTCCACGATAACGGCACTAATATTTTAAAAAAGAGCTTTTAATGATTGTAATGTATACAGTTTGGGCTGTTTGGCAAAACCCTGCAGATGTGCATTAATGATGCTTTATTTAAAAACAAAAACCAAAAACCAAAAACAGTCCATGTTGAAATTGATCAGTGTAAGTTAAACGGTGGTTTTTAGGCTGGAACCATGATTTAAGCTGTACCCATCCAGCTCAGACCAAAAAAAATCATCTGAATGTTAAAGCAATTGTTCAGAGTCTTGAAGAAGAAACCAGGCAGGAAAATGCCAATAATGACGATTGGCAAAATCAAAATCGAAGAAAACAAAGAAACTTTATCGAGCCGCCGACAAAGAAATCTTGCATGGAGACTACAAGTCTGGAGTGTCTGGGATGAAACTGTACAGGAATCTCAGTCCACAGTTTCCTCGGTCGCTGCGGAGACGGAGCTGTCACTGAACCTGACAGCGCCCTGCACTCCCCGGTCCGCCGACCCTGTGGAATGGTGGAAACACAACGCAATCAGGCCTCCTAATCTCGTAGCGATCGCGATGTCTTTTCTTGGAGCTCCGCCAAGCAGTGTTCCCTCCGAGAGGCTGTTCAGTTCTGCTGAGGATCTCCACGGAGACCATCGCTGCAGACTTCTCCCCGAGAATGCAGAGAGGCTGGTGTCTTATTTTTTTAATAATGCAATTTGCCCAGAGTAAACTACAGGTATTAAATACAGTTTGATCTCACCAAAAATGCATGGATCATGCTATGGAGTTTGTACTGTAGTCAAATTGCACACAGAAAATACAGATACAAGTTTAAGGTTTCTTAAACTCTGTGCATATCTCAAATAGACTCCCATAAGGTCATCTAATAGCGGCCATAATATGCTACGAATCATTTTAATTTACAAAAAGATTTTACAGCACTGTAAAAATAAATGTGGCAAGATTTTTTCAATCAGGTTGTCTTGTCTGATTTGTCATAGTCCATGTTTGACAAACATTAATAGCTACTATTCGGTATTCAGTCGAATACCAAAAAAAGTGGATTCGTCACATCCCTAGTTTCTAAACCAGTGAAACCCCAGAATCTTATGGAGAAAAGTTGGGAACAGTATCAAGTCTACGTGGTGTTTTCCAATTTATCAAAACAAGTAAGACTTTTCAAGTGGAGGTACAGAATGAGATCAACTCTAGAAGTCTCACCCACGGTGCACACACACACTCAAACACTGGGGGACACTGCAGTTTCACACTGAAGAGCAGCAACAAGGATTTACAGAGACAGACAAAAACACAAAAGTACAAATAAATAATTCTTAAAATTGGTTTTAATCAAGGAAATGCAAAGCAACATTATAATATTAACTCACCTTTCTGTAATCCGGTCTTCATCGTAGCCTGAGGAACTGTTTCAACCTGTTTGGATAGAAAAATACAGCATTAACAAGGAATTTTTTCACTTTTAATTAACAGAGGGAAAAAATACTACGTTCATCAATCTAAGTGATGATGAGTGATTAATGTATCTGATATCTGAACTCTGTCCCATCTTCTGGGTAAAGTTCTCTGTCTCAGGATCAGAGAGGATTTAAATCCTAGCTGCCTGTGTTGAATACGAAGTGACAACACACAGCCACATGCTCTCTAGCAAAGAATTTTCCCACCATTCCCTTGGTATATGAACAGAACAAGAATACTTTCCTCAGTGTCTGGGAGGCAGGAAAGGGGTTGTTTCTGCAACCAGCCCCAATGCTGCTATAAACCCCTCCCGCCCCAAAGACGTTAGGATAAATTTTTACTTACTATGATACTCAGGTTAATGTAACTCACGCCACTTTAAGACCCTTCCGCGCCTGCACTCACAGCTAAGTTGCTGGGAATCAGGACCCTCTCTGTAGAGAGTGCTACAGGGCTCCATACAGCTGGAAGCTCAATACTTTTGCTGCTAGTACAAACTTAAGAAAATAAGTTTGTGATATTGCAAAAGCACTTTCTTGAGTGTCTTATGAACAGTGTCTTGATCCTACATTAGGAGAGCGAGATCAGAAGTTATTCTGCCAATGTATATGTAAAACACGTGATAATTTGAGGATTGAACCATTGGAAGTAGAGAAAGGATGCTGTTTGGAAGAGTTCCTGTTTAAGCTGTGAACTGAATTTCATGTTTCTTTAAGATGTGGTGAAATATGCATGTTGAAACACATTTTGTAAATATTTAAGGATTGTTCTAAGCTTTTAAAAAAATTTTTTATTTTTTTTAACAACAGGTAAAAAAACATACAACAGAAATGCTTTTATAAGATACAGTTAGTTATACAAATATAAAATCTTCTAAACAATCACTGGTATTATTCTACTACTAACTATAACACAGTGGCATGAACAATTTGTCCCATTTTTTTGTACTCATTCTGCTTGTTAATTTTAAACTGGTCACAGACTGAATATGGGAACCAGCTGGCAAAAATCACAACTTCATTTTGGTAATGAATACTGCAGCTCTGCAAAAGCTTAGAAAGATTTTTTGGAATATAATTTCCTAAGTATGAAAGTGAATATGATAAATGAATGACATATTGGTATATGACTGAATTTTAGTTAAATATTCTTGAAAATTTATTTTACATGCTTGGTGATACCATAGAGCACCCACAAAGTTAGCTTTTAAATTTAAAAGTTTAAAACTTTGAAGAAAATATTTTAAATAGAAAAGTCCACACTCTCCCATATTAAACAGTTTTAAAAATATAAAACTTACTGGAACTAACTCTATTCAGAATTTGTTTTGTTTAATAGCAGGTGTCTGGGCTGTGAAAATGAATATTCTTTTATTTAAAAATTTTTTAAAAAAATTGATTGTGAGTTTAATTTAAAGGAGAATGGTTTCTTAAAATTTCTTTGAAAAGGTAATTTAACGTGTATATTACTATATTAATTACACTGGTTTAACACACTTCAGTCAAAATGCACTCCCCCTTTATCTACTTAAATATTGGTTACCCTGCAGGTGAGTGCCATTCCACTGGGAAAATAACATTCCAAAAAAATCTGTGATATCAATAGGAAAACCAGATCACCTATGATTATCTGCTTCTTAAATATAAGAATATAAGTTAATTTGATTTGTTTAAAAAATAAAAACAATACATACCAGCAGCTTAAACCAAAAATCAATTTTGAAAAAAAGGGAACTCAATGGTTCCAAATAAAAATCATGAAAACATGGAAATCATTTTACTTATAACAGAAATCTCAAAATAAATGTGAGGGATTTTTTTTAAGAGTCTTGCACTACTGGCTTTCCATCTCCTGGCGCCTGTTTTCTGTGAAAATGCTTGAAGCAGAATCACAGAAGGTTGTATTAGAATTGGGCACTGGAACCCACCAGGACAGAAGCAGAAGATAGTCCAGAAAGGAAACCCGGTGTGAAAAGTTTCTCTTTCTTTTAAGATATCAATATAAGCCACGACATTTACAAACACAATGTTTTAACTCTGTACATGTAGGAAGCCAACCTGCTCCTTTTTGATCTTCTTCTTTGGCACAACCTCAGTGGATTTCTCTGATTCGGAACGAGTTCTAATTGATCTTCTCTGTTGCTTCTTTTCTACTGAGCCTAAGAGACAGATGATTTAAACAAACAAACAAAGCTCGTTTAAGGATGCCTTGACACTTATGTAATTAAGGTTTGACCAAATTCCTTGCTTTTCTTATCCACTACTCTCGGAATTTTAGTTATAAATCACTGAAAAACTGTTAAATACTTGGGAGCACATAAACTATTTAATGGTTCAAATTGTAAAGGCTGATGAGCTGAGACCAGGATTCACAAAGGTTCCTAAATTATACAAATAAAAGGGAATTGGATTTTTTTTTTCCTTTTTGTCTTTTTTCGTGACCGGCAATGGATCGCAACCTTCAGTGTCGCACCCGTACCGGACTGGGACCGGCAACGGGATCGCAACCCTTGGTGTTGCGCCCGCACCTCGCTCAGCCAGTGAGCGGGAACCGGTCTGTATGTGGGATCCGAACCCTCGGCGGGAGCGCCACCGCGCTCCCAAGCGGCGCACTGTAGCAGTGCGCCACCGGGCCAGCCCGGGAATTGGATTTTTAAAAATTATAAAGTCAAACTAAAATAGCTGAGACATAGTTTAGTTCTAAAGGCAGGTAAACATGTTTAGGTAAATATAATTGAGGAGATGAAGGAACTGAAGAGATGGTTAGAAATGAGTATTACTCAGTTGACATTAGGAATTATTGATTCAAAATCCAATCACTACTACACATTTTGCATTTTAACAAATGAGTTAAATTAATTTTATATGTAAAATGGTTAACAGTGCACTTAAGTTTTGCTATTATTAACAACCAAAGTGGGAAAATCGAGAAAGGCACAAAAATGTGGCCAAAACTTGATCATCAATTTGACTATCAAGGGACTTATTTTTTTCTTTTTCTTTCTTTTTTTTTTTTTGTCTTTTTTTTGTGACCAGTAAGGGGATCACAACCCTTGGCTTGGTGTTGCCCACACCGCGCTCAGCCAGTGAGCGCACCTGCCATCCTTATATAGAATCCGAACCCCTGGCAGGAGCACCGCTGTGCTCCCAAGCGCTGCACTCTCCTGAGTGCGCCACAGGGCCGGCCTTCGAGGGACTTCTTTATTTTTTTTTTTATTTATTTTTTTTGTCTTTTTTCGTGTCCGGCAACGGATCGCAACCCTCGGTGTTGCTCCCACACCTCGCTCAGCCAGTGAGCGGGAACCGGTCTGTATGTGGGATCCGAACCCTCGGCGGGAGCGCCACCGCGCTCCCAAGCGGCGCACTGTAGCAGTGCGCCACCGGGCCGGCCCCTTCAAGGGACTTCTTATACTTCAGAAATAATTAGTTACGGAAAACTAGTTAAAACAAATTCTCAAGCTTTTCATATTAAGTGGTAAAACAAGAATTATTAAGATGTTTAAACATTATAACTCTTTAAAAGTAAACAGAAGAAAACTCACATGAACTCCATTTTGGGGAAGGATAAAACTTAGATTGAAGACCATAACTTGAAAGAACACTAAGTTGGGAATGACTTCATTGTGACCCCGAAGAGGAAGGATACCGTCAGTGTACCTGATCTTAATGTTTTCAAGTGCTTGGGCCACCTAAATGATCCTTCCCAAGTAATAATCACCTTTCCCTCGCCACAGGAGGAAGCTACTAAGACATCCTATAAAATTGACCAGAAGCTACTTCAATAAAGCCTTTCAAATAACCTTTACATTTTCTAGCTGCACTGCTGCTGGCTGTGCATAAATGGCTTCCCTCACTTTAGTTCAAAGCCATAACAAAGAAGGATCCCACTACTTTGTCAATTAATAATATTGTTTTGGAGCTGTAGTTAATCAATTTACAGCCGAGAAGTCACAAGTAAAGGTGTCAGCTTCTTTTATTCTCACTCTTCTTTACAATGATGAACAAGTTTATTAAGGCAATAGTATCCTACCCTTACAGACCAACCTGAGGACCCCAGAGATTCACACTTTAGTATAATCATCAATATTCAAGTACTACCAGGGAAGACAAAAATGAAAATAGAACTGCTTAAAAACAAAAAATCTTTACTTGTTTTGAGGATGGCAATATAATTGTACCACTAGGTGCAGATGAGATTTGACCTACTGTCAACTCTTGGTACCGTAATCAGAGACAAGATTACATTAGGAGGGTTAGGCCCCAGGCCCCTAATAAGATATTAATACTACTAATATCTAGGCACACCTAGGAATAATTAAAAGAGCTCTAGCACCTGCCAATTTGTTTCTAATAGGGGATAAAGGGAGGAAATGGTAAGAATGTGCTAAGAGTGCTGGAAAAGTAAAGCTGTTATTCTCGTGCAAAGAGATAATCAAATGGTGCATTACTCAGATATGTTTAGATTTCACAGCTATACTTTTAACTATGGAACCCTCCCATTATTTAAATTCTTGTAGAAAGAATATCTGTTACTATGAATAAAGCTTTCTAGCCCCTAGCTCATTCTTTCCTATTGAAATAATTGCTTTTATATTTCAATTTTTAAAATATAATTTACTTCTGATAACTAAAGGTTTCTCAGAAACATAGGTACCATATTATAGCAGAACAGAACTAGGACTTCTCAAAATGAATCTATACACACATCATTCACACCCACCTGTAGGACCACATGTTGCTTCAGGAGATGATATATTCTGCGTTGGCTTTTCATTTCTCTGATTTGGTGTAGAAATTATAAGCCTGTCTTGCCCCCTGACACTTATTTCTGTTTTGTTACCAATTCCCTTTAAAATAAGGCACAATAAAAAACAGCTGATTACCAGGCAGATGGTATCATGGGATTATAAAGATGGTTTTAAATGATCATAATTTACTTCAATTTTATATGGTCTTTGCTTGCAGTTAATTTATTTTCTTAGTCATTATCAGAACAATTTTGTAAGGTCATCAGGATGAATTCTAAAATGTATGAGATCATGTGGTTAAAAAAAAACAACCCTATTTGTCTAAGTCCAGGTGATAAATATCACTAAAAAATGAACTTGTAACAACCAATTTTCTGTCAAAACCAAAATATTTTCTGGTCTGAACAGATTCTTCCTTTACACATATCACAGTGACAGAACTCTAGTCATTTTCATTTGGCAAAGTACCCTGTTACACAGATAAAAATGTCAAAATGTCTTGAGAGACAAGAATATCCTTAGATACTTCTGTATATGTCATTCATAGTGAGCAAAATGTGACCCAATAAAGTAATTTTGAGCTGGCAAGTACAATTAATTTAGGTCTCATTTTAGGTACTGTCAATGCAATGAAATAGGAGTAATTTATAAATATAAATATTTTTAAGCCTTCATTTTAAAAGGATCAGTTTTATCTCAAATTTCCTTTAAATAGCAGTGGGCGGGGGGTGGTGGTGGGCACGAGTTTGTTTGTGTATCCAGAAGCAGATAAAACTAGCTCCAATAAAGCCAATTTGCATTCAAAAAAGATGCAAAATATTTATTTGCTATTCAAAAGATGCAAAATATTAATTTGCTATCAAAAGAACCAAGTGGGGACTGCAATTTAAGTTTTTCCAGGTAGCTTAGCCTTACTGAAATCAAACCTATGGGCAGAAACAGGTTAAAAGAAGACCCTCAACATTTCTCTACAAGAAAATATAATTATTATATTATATTATTTAAATAATTTATATATCCTATATTATTTAATATTTATTTTAATGTGCATATGACTACGTTAAGAAAAAAATAAGCACATAATTCTTTATGTACACATGCGTGAGATGCAACTAAATCAAAATCATGATTTTGGGAGGCTGAAGAGGTATATGGAATAAATATTACCAATGTTATAAAAGAGTTTTTAAGTCTTAAAGCTAAAGCATAAGTGCCCTAAATGGAGGCCCAGCGCAAACTTATGGAGACATTCAGTTTGTAGAGGCTGTTTCCACCTCATTACCCAAGCTATCACCACAGTTAATACAGAATAAGTATAGTTCTGGGATTTCTCTAAAATTCAGTTAGACATCCGAAACCAACAGGAGTCTAACAAAATTGCTGGTGCATCCACACAGGTTAGCAGGTACAATTATTAGAGTGGCTTTTATAATAATGGTTAATTCAGATAACTGGCAAAGATGATTTTAATAAGAAGCGTGCTTTGCAACTAAGAAAAACTAACTATACAAACTAGAAACAGACAAAGTACCCAGTTTTTTTTCTATGACTTTTTTCTACAGCTCAATATTGGCTGCATAGCTCAAGATTAATCTATTACAGATGGGAATATTACAAAAGAGGAAAAAAAAAAAGAAAAACACAGCCTTTGTGCCTACATCTTTTTTGAGTAAATCGACTGTACATTTCAAATGCAATGGATACAAAGGGTATTTAAATTATGCCATTGTGTTTTTTAAATGCCAAGGTTGACTATTCTTTACATACCGTCCCCTGAAAAAACCATTAAAAATGGAGTTACCTTTGTTGAATAAACAAATTGATCGATAAATTTCCCATCTCCTGTAGCATTCTGAAGAGCAAACACTTGTTCAATTTTCACAACTGGAGACATGTTACACTTCTGCAAATCCAGGCTCCCTTTGTGCATCGTAATGGAGGCTGGTAAGGATTTTCTTGCTGCTGCAGTTTTCCAGGCTATTTTAACAGGAGGTGGTTCTTCCTCTTCCACACTTGTGTGCCGCCTCTGGCTCTGCCTCCGAATTTCAGTACTTGATAGCGATGAGGCCACCTCCCCTGCATTGGTCTGTTCTGGCTGCGTATTCAGCACAGATCTTGGTCTTCGGGTTTTTTTAACTTCGGCTTTGGAGGCGACATTCTTTTTAGTCTGGGATAAAGCCTCTTCAGGCTGTTTATCAATATAGATAAAAGTATACTGTTCTATTCTTTCTTCTCGAGTCATTTTCAATGCTTTCTCTGCATGGGCAATGCCAATATCCCACTGAGCACGCTCTCTCTGAGGTCGGGGTTTCCTAATCTTTAAAAAAGATACAGGCATTATCGGATACACTTTAATAGATACATTAAAACCATATGTGTTACCCATGTGATCTTTTCAGGAATACACAGATATCTTCAGGTTCTTCAGTCAAATAAGCAGAATGTTCTAACTCCATGACCTTGACAAATTAGTATTAGTTTATTAGATGACATGAAGGTCTATTTTCTTTTATATATCCATCCTTGTTGACCTCTCTGCTGGACAAGTCCCCCAAAGAGGGAGTCATCCTTCTCACATTATATTCATAAAAAGCTAGCTATAATGAGGGAAAAGAGAAGGAGGATTACAGAAATGACTACTTTCAGTGGCCGATAAAACACTACCATTAAAAATGACACCCCAAAGCTCCCGTTACTCCCTCATATCCAGGGGAAGGGGGTAGATCACAGGTGCTACAGAGAGCACGCTGAGGTAACTGGTAGAGCCAACAATTGAAGCTGTGCTGCTAGTTTGTACCATAACGCAAACACGGACAGAATGAAGTGAAAGGAGGGAGCGCCAAGGAACAAATGAAAGCTGACACAAGGCAAAGGAAAGCAGGCATGTATGCGGGAAAAAATAAACCTAAACCACACTTCCCATAGGTCTCTAAGTCCCGAACCGAACACAAGACTTTGGGTTGGCAAGAGAGGTAAGAAAACTTGGGGTACAGGTATGAAAGACAACCAAAGTAGCTGAATCAAGGTGCATGAGATGACCAAAGCAGTTAGGAATTATCCAAGTGGCCAAAAATTAGTTATGAAACTATGAGATGGTATAGTATATGTCAAATACTGCCGTATAAATCTATAAAATGTAAGTCGGGTAAAATTAATCAAAACCCTCAGTGATAAAATTTAGCTTTTGAAGTATAAAAATGACAAATTTCTGAATGAGAAGAGTCTTACTCTTACTCTTCTAAACTAGTTGAGTTTAAAATCCCAACCAGATTATCAAGCATTCGTGTCAAAATTCTGAAATACCCACCACCACATCAAACGTATTTTCTGATTCCATTTGTTGTGTGATATTGATTGAATCAGTTACTTAATCTTTCTGTGCCTCAGTTTCCTCAGCTGTAGAAAAAGCAATAGCATCTACCTCATATAGGTTGTTATAGAGACTAAATGAATTACTATATATAAAATGCTTAAAATGATAATTGTCTCACAATAGGTGCTCACTAAATATTTTTAAACTTTACTTTCTTAAAACAATTTTGCTAAATAAGAATGAAGAGGAATTTTGAAAAGATGCTGAAATAGGGAAAAGAATAAAAATCCCTGACAAAATCTGTATTTCACTAGCATCTAGTAGACTTATGTACATTAATTAATTCAATTCATAATAGAATCCAACATTTTATTAGCAGGTAGTTAAAAAGTTTTTAATAGTATTCTAATGTTGTTTATGTGACATATAAAACTTACTAATGCACTTAAACTTACTGATCACTTACCATAATAATTAATACCAAGCTAAAAGGAGTTAAAATAAATCATTCTAACAATTTTCTGAATTCAAGTATAAAAAATTCTTCTAAATTATCAAACTTTTAAAATTATCAAGTTTTTAAAATCATATTATATAAATAAAATGAATGTGTTGTTAGTTACCTTTTGTTTCTCAGAATGATTGCTGGCTTGTTTGGTTGCCTCAGCCAGTAATTCCTCATACTGTTTATGACCTTTATATTCGCGTACCCGCTTTTCATGAACCCATGCCCTCTCTGGCTGGTTGCTAAAAAATTGGACATGATATTCCCTGGCACCTGTAAGTAAAAATTCTTATTAACCATTCAGAGCATAAACATCCACTTATACTTTGCCAAAAACGGGAATCTAATGCAGGTTCCTTAGCACTACTCCCATTAAAGCTTGTACACTTTAGATTGCCCAAAGATACATTCCAATACCTACCAATTACAGAACTAATCACTGTTGTAAAAATCACCCCAAATGATTAAAATTAGTAACAGCAAGTTTTAAGAGAAAGAAAAGCAGAAATTCTGTTAATTAGCAGATTTGTTAACTTGGTTATGCAATTTATTTTTCCTTGCCTCAAATCTTTTTACAAACAAATCTGGGTATAAATAATATTTCCTTAGAAAAACATGTAACATGTTTTCTTGGACTTTTAAAAGCCAAGTGCTGGTCAAACTGCTGGAAAGCTATATAAAAGTGTGGTATACAGACCTAGAGATGGAGAGGGGCAGAGGCCCCATGACACTTTCAGGAATTCTGTGAGATCAAAACTATTTTCATAATAATGCCAAAATATTATTTGTCTTTTTCACTATGTTGACATTTACAATTAATAGTGCAAAAGCAATAGTGGATAAGATTACTGGCATCTTAGCATGAAAAAAGACAAATTGAGTGCAACACATTGCACTACTATGCACAGCTATACATTGGCAGTTAAAAAAAGAAAAAAAAGCCAGTTTTATTTAATGTCCTTGGTGAAACATTAAAAATTATTAATTTTACTAAATCTCGAGCCTTGAATACATCTCTTTAATACTCTATGTGATAAAATGGGAAGAATGCATAAAACATTTTTGCTATACTCAAGTTTGTGGCTGTCTTGAGGAAAGTACTTGTGTGATCAAGTGGCAAGGTGAACTGGCCACTTTTTCACAGAACACCATTTTTACTTGAAAGAATGACTGAAATATGGTTATTCAAATTTGAATATGGTTATACAAATTTGACTACGTGGCAGATATTTCCTCAAAAATGAGCAAGGCAAGTTTGTCACTTCTAGGAAAACAACAGTATTTGTTGCCAATCATAAAATACGATCTTTCAAGCAAAACTGGAATTTTGGAAAATTTGTATTTGCCTCTGTGAGTCTGGCCTCCCAATAATCAAAGACTTTTCTGATGAAATAAGTGCTGATATTAACTAATGTGATTTTTAAAAGCATCTATGAAGGAATGTGTCAACATTTAGAAGACTTGTATGACTCAGTAAACTAATAGTTTTTAAATGCCCAATGCATAATGTTACAAAATCTTGCAAGGTAAAAGATCTATTACAATTTCAAGATAGAACCACTGGATTTTAATATAACAAAAAGTTCAATGTTATGATTTCAGATTCCACATTATAATTAACCCTCCACTTGTTGAGTTTTGGTGTAACATCAAAGAAAAATATCTACAATTATCTGAAAAGATTAATAAAATACTCTTCCCTTTTCCAACTACACATCTGTATGAGAAAGGATTATCTTCATATATTTCAACCAAAGCAACAAATCATAACAGATTGAATGTAGAGGTAGATATGAGAATCCAGTGTCTTCCAGCGTCTTCACATTTCTTTTCTTTTCTTTTCTTTGGCAGCTGGCCAATACAGGGATCAAACTCCAGACCTTGGTGTTAATAGCACCACATTCTTTTTTTTTTTTTATTTTTTTATTTTTTTTTTGTCAATATACAATGTATATGATTATTATGGCCCACCACCGACACTTCCCGCCCTCCTCCCTCTCTCCCCTCCCCCCCAAGAATGTCCCCTCCGTTTGTTTGTTGTAACAACTACAAAAAAAGTATAGTTGTTATATCTTCTTCCCCATCCCACACCCCCCGGTTTTTTTTTTTGTGTGTGTGTGTGTGTGTGTGTGTGTGTGTGTGTG